>NC_092204.1:67337049-67609817 GCF_043381705.1 Parasteatoda tepidariorum | reverse complement strand
CAGTTTTCGTGAGAATGACCCATATATGGTATTTGAACCATTGATTTGAGTTTTCCCTTCATATGGTAATGGTTTACCGGAAATTCTGGTTTTAAAAAATTATAGTTCTTATTACCACACATTTAAAAAAAAGTACAAAACTGAAAAATAAATGCAAGTCAATAAATGGTTTTCATGATATGATCTAAGGAAGGTATCATTATAAAATTACTTGATTTTACTACCTTTACCAAATTTTATAACACATTATAAAACTATATTTTATAGTTAATTTTACCAAAAATAAATACCAAAGAGCTTAGGTAAAAATTACTTACCATTTTGGTCTTCCCATACAGCCAGAAATACGTTAAATTATACCATATTCTGATAGTTTTGACCATACTTTTTTTTAGTGAAAACTAGGACCCGATTGCTATAAGAAACTGAGCCAAATGCGACCAACTCATTTCTTTTTCTTCCTTTTTTTTGGAATTACGAAAAGAAATTTTTCAAAATTAAGAAAATTTCGATCCTTCTATTCAAATTATAAGTATTAATAGAAAATATATCAGTAAAATATCAGTAGAGAATGATTAAATTTACTATATTAACGGGTAAATTTAAATATAATTTATAACTATTGGTGACACTATTATGATTATAATTATTTCTTGAATATTGAATTTATTTTTTAAAGTGTGAGAACATAAAATTTTATATTTGAATTCACATAAACACATAAATACATTTAATTATTAAATTTTAAGAATATTGAATTGATATGAATCGATTTTATTTATTTATTTTCATTTTGGTTACTTAGACAAATTTCTCGTCAGGTTGTCGATCTTCAGAATTATATTTGTCTTTTAGAGGTTAATATAATTTTATTTAGGCTAGCTGAATTCCCGTTTTACATTCGGGTTGAAAAGAGAGTAAACACTCAATAAATCAGTACTGAGCAGCTCTACGAAATCGTCCACAAAACTTAAAGACATGTACTGACACAATTAGTTTAGCTAAAATAATTCCAATATTATTTTACTATTCTTTTTGTCTTTGCCTGTGACTTTACGTTATTAGGTTAAATAAAACACGCCTTTCCATCCCGAGAAAATAAACATTCACAATCATTTCATATGATGCTGTTGCTCGAGTCCAACTCCTGATAGTCAAAATTTATCTCAACTAAGATATTTTATCTGGCATTCATCCCAATCGAGGGTTTTTAAAAATTATTTCCACAGTATTTATATTGAAATTACAGAGCATTGTCGCAGTATTATTGTATACCAAATAAGCTAATTGTTACTATATCGGAATTAAAACTGCACCAATTACCATTACTAATTAAATTATTACTAAAATTAACTAAGCAGCATTGACGTCAATAATGATATGTCAATTTTTAATAAGTTTTCTCTTAAGCGAATTGGAGCTTATTACCGCATTAATTTTGCATTTTATTACATTGCGTTTAGTTTTATATTTTATTTGGTATTAATTAATTAAAAATTAATTGAGCAACATTGGAGTCAAAAAAGCATGTCGGCTTTTTACTTTGCTTTTCTTTTAAATTTGGCTTTTTAGTAAAAAGCTTATTTTTTCTTTTTTCAATTGGTGCATGTTACCAAAATTAATCATGCATCCTTGGCGTCAATAATACTGAGGCGGTTTTCTGCCCATCCCCTGAACGAACTACTTCGATTTCTCCATTAATTGAGCTCATTAGTATTTTTAATATCAATCACCGTTGATTTTAAAATATTTAGTTTTATAGAAACTCGTTCTAAAAGCACAATTATAAAAAAATAAGCACATGGTTTCAGATTACACCATGCGCGATTAAAGCGCTCGACTTTGCGTGCAGGTCGTTGGGCTACCGAAGCGGGGGTGCCATCCCCTCTGCAGAGGATCAAAATTGTGATGGCATGTCTTCGGATCATCCTCGGGGATGTTTCCCAAACCGTCGCCAATATCCCATTGTGCAGCTCTAGTGCGACGTAAGAACGTTAAGGTGATCATTGAGTTTTTCTGACATTACGAATAGAAAATATTTGAATATTAAGGAAGGGGCAATATAAACTCCTTTTAAATTATTGACAGCTAAAAGCTAACAAACAATACTGATGTTATATTTAAAGCATTTTATAAAACAGAATCGCCTGCTGTTTAATTTATGCACTATCCGACCAAAAGTATCCGGACGCAAAGTGGTATGGACAGAGGCACATATTAATATGATGTTGGTTCCCCTTTTGCATTGATGGCAACCTGCACACGTGTGGGAAGAATTTCCACCAGTTATTGATAGGTGGCTATAGGAATTGACTTCCATCATAGCTGAAGTAAGTGCTTGCAGTGAGGAGGGTCGATTTGGCGGACTACATAATCTGCTCTCTAATTCGTCTTAAAAGTGTTCTATGGGATTTAGATCGGGGCTCTGAGGGGCCAGTCCAGTTTTTGAACACCCATTTGGTCAAACCACGTCTGTGCGAGCCTCGATGCGTGAATGGAGCAGTTATCCTTCTGGAAGAGAAATGGTCTTCCCCGAAATATTGCCGTAGAGTTGGGAATGCAGCATTGTCCAGAATGTCCATATACATCTGAGAGTTCATGTTTCCAACCACAGGTACTAACGAACCCAGGCCAAACCACGAGAAACACCCATCAAATCATTATACTTTCACCACCATGATGGTGTATTAGGCGAGTCCTCAACCAATGAGAAAATTCCATTTTTTAAACGTCATTCCCCAAGGATCAAATTGAAATTTTTTAACAATTTTTAGGACCGGGGGCTAAAATTGCCTCTTTCACACACTGATATGAAAAAAAATTGTTTTTGTTCCATAGTTTAAATTTAGAAATGTTTAGGCATGTTTATTTTTATGTAATGATAAAATCTGGCTCTTTAAACATTCGGTATAATTCAAAATCATGTTTTTTTTACGTTAAATATAATTTTTCCGAAATTTCACCAAAAATATTTCGTAAGTAACTAATTTTTTCAAGCAACTTTTTTTAAGCTATTTTGTGATCCTGTTGAAGGCTATGTCGCAACTATTTGTATTGATCTTTTCTCAGCTAATATGCTTTGATAAAAGTTTTAAAATGTGTGCATTTTTTTATGCTAAGTATCAATGGCCCACGTTAAGCATTCGCCACCTCGCCAAATGCGATGAATCGTAAATCTAGTAAATAAAATTGTGTTTTGGCGAAAGTATTAGCAAATGATTTTTTCCACTGGGGAAAAAAATATATATTTAACTCGATTCTCAAAATTACGTCAAAATGAATTTTTCTAAACAAATCAGTAATTTTTATTCGATTACAATAATTTTCTGTAGGTGAGCCGCATAACCAATTAGAAGTGGGTCTAAATAATATAAGTCTGAGACAAACTACAGTAAAATACACTATTTGGAAGAAAGTGACGGAACACGACACTATAACGACATAAACCCATATTTATTAAAATTAATAGGAGGTAGGGCCTCCTTTGGCTGCGATCACAGCTACAACCCTTCTGGGCATGCTTTCCACTAAATTAGCCTTAGTGGCAAGAGGAATTTCCTTCCAAATGTTTAACAGGACGTTCCATAGTTAATGCTTGCTTTTGGGGAGTGGGGTGCAGGCCCTCAACCGACGGTCCAATTCGTCCCAGAGATGTTCAATTGGGTTAAGATCAGGGCTCTGCTCCGGTCACTCCATGCGTTTAACGTTGTTGTTCACATACCAATCAAGAGTCCTCCTTGCAACATGGGATCTTGCGTTGTCATCTTGATACAAGCAATCATCCATATCGTACGTTGCCCACAAGGTAGGAAAGACATGATTGTCGAGAATATCACAGTATCTATCAGCATTCATCATACCATCAACCTTAACCAGTGGGCCAGCCCCATACCAGTAGAAACAGGCCCATGCCATTAATTCTCCTCCACCAAACTTTACAGTTGTCCCGTCACTTTCTTCCAGATAGTGTAGTTTTCTATGGGAAACGAATTAAACGTAAGAAATAGTTAAGATTTGCATTTGGCGAAGACTTTCGAAAATTAGCGAATACTTTTGATATTTGGCTAATAATTTGAATTCCTTAGGGCGGGCCCGGACTTTGAAGGCAAATTTGCATTGGAAACATCATTTCAACCAGCTTATAAAGCAATTTAAAAATTTTTTTTAATGATTTTGGAGCATTTTTCTGATTTTAGTTTGAGAATTTATCAATGCTAAAACTCAATCATATTATTTATGTACTTAATTGCGTAGAATTTTTTTATGTGATGAATTAATCAAACTTTGTGTAATTTTAATTTCAATTTTGATGTTATTCAACTTTTATTTGTAAATATGCCTTTAAATAAATATTGTAATGAGAGGCTTGGGTTTAGCGGTTTTTTCGTTGGTGGGCCGTCCATGAGTCGCTGGTAGAGGCTGGATCTCTGGTGATGGTCTGGTTTCTATCTGTCAACTGGGGTCTCCTCCCTGAGGTTTTTTATTTTATTTTATAACCGTCGTTGAACTACCGACCCAATTTCTGATTTACAACTACAAATGTTCAACTTCGAAGTCTTGTAATTTTGAACGCAATCCAGAAGACTCCAGGATCAGGTATTGGGAGAAATTTGCCTTCGTGGAGGACTTTTTTTATGGAACTACCCCGTATTTGCGTTGCATGGAGAAGAAAACCACGAAAACCTTTCACCGTTAACCTGTTGGCAATGGGATTCCAACCCTTGCTCCGTCTACCACTGAGGATATTTTACATCAGCACTGTGGTCAGTGCGGAATTTGTGTCGACCAGCCATTTGGGATTCGAACCCCCGGGTCACCTCATTGGAGGGCAAATGCTCTTTTCCCTGTGAACTCCCAGAGCTTCTGCTCTGTCAGTATACCCGTCGCCTCAATATTAGTACTCATAATCATGCCTGAGTCTGGGTCTTGTGCCGACGAATTCTGGTGCTCTCGCCTGGTAGATTTTCGACTTTGTCTCTTGGCCTGGGTTTCTTAAAATAAATTCTATGCTCTAAGGTCAACACATGCCTTATTTAAAATTTTAAATGCTGATGTAAAAACGCGTACTAAAAACATATATCCAAGTTAACATACATTTTCAAAGTTTAAAGAAATATTATATTTAATCGGCACATGTAATTTTAAATGTAAATTTACTTATTTGTCCAAGCGAAAGTTTAATTTCGGGAGATTTATCACCTTCGGGATGGGTGGTTCATAAAAGCATTCGTGTAAAGTCAGAATGAAGAAAATAAAAAGTGGTAGCAGGAATAAAGGCATTGCTAATTTCGCAGACTTATTTTGCTTTAACTTTAATCAATGTTAGTCTAATAACATATCTAATCATTTTTAGTTCAAAGTGTAGCTATGTAATTTTTATTTCGGACAAATGTTCTAGTGAATTAAATAATCAAACTACAGTTAAATCTCTCAGGAGTGACCACTTTCTGTTCCAGAGTAGAATAGCCGTTAATGGATGTTTGTAGTTCTCAGAGTTTACCTTTATTAACTTCAAAATGTTGAAGGTACATGATTTTTCACAACTGATTTTAATTTTATTTAGTGTCGTTTTCTTGGTGCGAAAATGTCAATAAAAATGACCCTTTTTCATGTATTTATGTGTAAAAACAAATTCATCAATTATAAATGATGAAGTTATTTTAAATTAATAAACAATTATGTTTTTTTGTTCAAGTTTGCATTTAATTTTATATCATAAAAATTAGTTAGCTTTCAAAAGATGAGAAGAGATTTGTTTGAGATGTTTTTTTTTTCTGCAACAACTTTTTTTTCTTTTCTAATTTAACCTTCAACTCTAAAAATAAATAATTGAGAACATTGTCATTAGTGCATTCTGATTGCAGCATGAGATTATTAATTTCTTTCAGAGATCGTTAAAAAGAGCTCTCTAAATAAGAGCCCTTCACAAAGAATACATATGAATCTACTTATTTGTTTTGTTAATATGTATTTTTTGTTTTGATATATTTTTCATGCTTCCTTATTTGACCTTTACCACATTTAGTGCGGAGGTTTGCCATATCACTAGAAGAGGTTTTGGTGGTCTTTCCTAAAGTTTTTCTTCTACACCAAAAATTGTCTCCTATAAGTATTCGTAAATAGAAGAGGTCGCTACACAAAGGTGGTCTTTCTTGGATATTTCACTATAATGTAAAATTTCTAAAGAATAATTTTGATAACCGGTTTAATCTTTAAACCCTGTTTAATAACGTTTCACGTTGGCATGTGTTTGTGGCAGTCGGTGCGAAAGATTTAACCCTTTATTATATTTATTAGTTTTATTGAATTTCAAAACTGAAACTTTTTAGATAGAATTTTTAAACATTTTTAAGTTCTTGATTCTAACCGGTTCAAGAATGACCTTGAAAATTACTTTTATATAGTTATCAGACCCTCAAAACGAAACAAAAAAATGTATATTACCTCTATTTAATTTAAATTTTAGAATATAAAGCTTTTATTTAATATTACCATGACTTGTTACTTTCTTTAATTTACTAAGAATCACAACATTACTTTATCACAACAGGCATTTAATCCATATAATAGCGCAATTTCCTCCTGGACGTTGCGTTTGCGTAACACTTTATAATAGAAAGTAGAATTTTAAAAGAAATGTGGAGAATTAGCAATTAAGTTAAGTTAAGCAGTGATGGCTCAGGGGATAGAGCTTTCTCCTTTCAATTTGGTGAACCGGGTTCAAGTCCCTGCGATGTCTGGTCGATACGAATCCCGCATCCGGCTTGCACCGATCACAGTGCTGGCGTAAAATATCCTAAGTGGTTTAAGGATCTTGAGTTAGAGTCCCCTCGCCGTTATTTTAACCGTGGGAGGTTTTCGTGGCTTTCCTCTCCGTGTAAAGCAAATGCGGGTTAGTTCCGTCAAAAAGTCTTCCATTTAGACAAATTTCTCCCAATACTTGATCTAGGAGTTTCCATGTCTTCTGTGTTGGGTTTAAAATTACAAGTCTTTGGAGTTGATCATTAGTAATTGTAAACCCAAATAATTTGGTAGACTGTTTAACGTCGGTTATAAAATGAAATAAAAATTAAGTTAAGTTGATGATACATTCTTTCTTTTTTGTTAAAGAAATATTTCATATTTATAGTTTCAGATTAAAATATAATAGCTTTACATTATCAATATATTTTGGTGAATGACTTGGCTTTCCCGGGAAAAATTTAAAGAATGAAATAATTGAATTACCGGTCGTTATAAAAACGAATATTATTTCTACGATTAATGAGTTGAGAGCCAAATTTTTCTGTTTCAGTAAAGGAATAAAAAGGTTAAGACTTGTAGCTCAAATCATTTCGTTTTTAGATTCGATTATTATTTCGATTCGTCTGCACCTATTATCGGCCTTTTGAAGAAAAAGATTTCATCAAAGATTGGTTTCCTCTTTATTTTGTAGTATTGCTTTGAAAAAGAATAACTTTTACTGTTCACCCATAAATAATTAAAGACCTTTTTCAAAATATTGAGTTATTCCGTTTTACATTTTTTTTTCTCTTTCCAAATTACTTTCTTTTCCTCTGCTAGAGTGGTCAAAAAAGTTATATTAAAATATTGGAAAAGAAAATTATGTTCCTCCGCGCAATGATATTTTTTTTTTCTTTTAAGAAAATTCACTATTCTCTTCGATTGTTGATGTCTTAATGTAATTTTGATCCCTTCAATATTATGATGTATTCATTTCAGCGCAGAAATTCAAATTGTTTAAAAAATATCAAATAGCGAATTTCTTTATTTGCAATGAACAAGTCTTAACCCTTCAGCATATACGCCCCTAAAAAGCTTTATTTGTTTATTTTCTCTTTATATAGCTTTCAAAGGATTTAATTTTAAAAAGATTTACTAATAATCTTTCTTTAAATTGAACAAAATGTTTACTTTAAATTTACATTTTAATACTGAAAATGGCTTATCTAGAATTTTTTTCAGTTCTTTATATTTTAAACTTTCAAGATACATTTATTACATCTCATAATACATTTTATTGTAATAATATTGCTTCGATGCTATAGATGGTGTTTTCAATAGAAATGTAAACAATAACAATCTCGAGCTCGGCACCTACTCTAGTTCCGGTTAAAAAGTTTGCAGCTGCTTACTACATGTTATTCTGATAGGCGATGTTTTCAAACGGATAGTTTTGTTATCAATAAAAGAAATAAATTAGATAATTTCTGAGCTCAAATCTGCCATATTTCATAAGATATGAATGTTAATGTGTAATTCTGGTGAGTTTGAAGTGAAAATTTGTTTTAGCTTTTTAGAGATATATTGTTGAAAAAGGTGACATGGTTGCTAGATTTTGAATAACTCGCTTTTTTGGCAGTCTTGATATGGCCTCTTTCCATAAGTTTACCACTGTTTGTTCTTGTTGCAAGCTGCGCACTATCTTACGTTAGTGTTAACACTTTTAGCATTGTAAACACCAGTATTGTTAGCATTGTAAACACAAGTAATAAGTAATCAAATACATTGTTTGCAAGAATCTCATAACACAATGATGCCAAATGGCTTTAAAATACAACGGAAACAGTAACCCGGAAATTTAGGCGATACCGAGCATGCAGCGTTCCCTAGTGTAGAAAACACCACCCATAAGGATTTTCGATTTCAAGAATTTTTCGAAAAATAAACGAATTGGAAATTTTAACTGTAAAAGCAAGAATACAAATTTTGGCGTTGAAATTTATTTTACAACTGCAACGCTCTAAAATAATAATTTAGACATTCAATTAAAACGAATATTTATAGTGCATATTACTGTAAACTTTTCAAAAAATTTCCGAAAATTAAGTTTTAATAATTTAAATGGAAGCAACAGTTATTTTTTAAAATTTAAACAATCATGGCATATACAATTTAAGAGTAAAATGTATAGGGCAACATGTATTTTTTGAGTTTTTGATAAAAAGTATGTAAACTGCTTCCTGTTAAATTTATGGGGATAAACGAATTCATGGGGATAACGAATCATTCGTTGGGAAAGCGGGACGAAAACATCCAAGGCAGCTTTGTTGCCTTGTGAAATTTTATCATAACTGCCTTTAAAATTCTCTCTTTCTTTCTGCAATCAAAAGGTATTGATGTTTTCAGCCTCGCCTTGCTTCATGATGATTTGTTAGATTTCGCTCTTAATTTTTTTAATTTTTTTTTTATAATTTGTTAGCTGAAATATTAGCTTGTGACTCTTAATGTGTATGTCTTTTTGTCTTCATTAAAAAAAGGGTTCTGAAAATTTGTATTAAGAACGGTGGTTTGTCACACACCTTTCATAGAAAGCTCTGATGACTCAATTAAAATTATAAATGACTCCAACCAATGTTTTAATTTTGATGATAATGATAAATTTTGTTCAAGATAATCACATTAATCAAATTATTCAGATTTTGAGCAAAATAAAATTCCATAAGTTGTTGATACATTTTTTTTATTATCAAATTATGAAAAATAACCAAATAACACATAAAAAAAACTTTTATTTTAAGACTTAAACTTTCGTCTCGTGATAACACGAATGATACTATCCGTTCAGTCTTTTGCTTTCAATAAACGATACGTATTTAAATTTGTAATTATTTTTAACTTGATTTCGAAGTTGATTAAAGACATACAAATTCGCTTGACACATAAATATTTGAAATAAATTTGCTTTCAATGAATTTAAATTGTATTGAATTTTAAAAATTTTTTTGAATCTGAATTTCAAAAATTTTTTAAATTTGAAATTATAAAAAATTTTGATTCACTATAATTTAAAATAAATTTTAATGCAATGAATATAATTTACATTTATTTAAAAATTTGTTGAAATTTAATTGAAAATGAATTTAAAAAAATTACATTTGAGCAACTTCAAAAGTTTAAATTCTAATGTTTAAAAAAAATTTAAGTTGAATTGAAATGTGGTTGAATTTGAAACAACTTTAAATTCTAAAAAAAGTTTTTTAATTGGACTTGGAATTTCTAAAAAAATTTGTATTTTTAAAAAAGTTATTTTTTTAACCTTTTTGAGCTCATTAGAGAACATGTTTCTTTCAATTTCTAGATTTTAAATTGAATTGAAATTTGGTTGAATTTGAATTCGAACACAAAATTAGACTAAAAATGTTAGTGTTTCGTATTTTTTTAAGAATTAATTTTTTTTATTTATTAGAAAGAAAGCTACTTGTGTTCGTAAGAACATGTTTCTTTCAAATTCTGAAATTTAAATTCATTTTAAATTTGGTTGAATTTGAAACAACTTTAAATTCGAACACAAGTTAAATTTAATTAGATTAAAAATGTTTGTTTTGGATTTTTAAATTTTTCTTCTTCTATTTATTAAAAAGAAAGCTTTTTATGCTCATAAGATAACATGTTTCATTCAAATTCTAGAATTTGAATTGAAATTTTTCTGAACTCGAAACAACTTTAAATTCGAACACAAGTTAAATTTAATTTGGCTATAAATGTTTGTACTTTGGATTTTTTTAAAAGTACTTATTTTTCCTTCTATTTATTGGAAGGAAAACTTTTTATGCTGAGATAAAATCCTTCTTTCAAATTCTAGAATTTAAATTGAATTGAAATTCGATTGAATTTGAAACAACTTTGAATTCGAATACAAGTTACATTTTATTAGACTAAAAATGTTTGTGCTTGTATTTTTTAAAAATTTAATTTTTTTCTATTTATTAGAAAGAAAGCTTCGTGTGCTCGTAAGAGAACATATTTCTTTTAAATTCTGGAATTTGAATTGATTTTAAATTTGGTTGAATTTGAAACAACTTTAAATTCGCACACAAGTTAAATTTAATTAGATTAAAAATGTTTGTTTTGGATTTTTAAATTTTTTTTATTCTATTTATTAGAAAGAAAGCTTTTTATACGCATAAGATAACATGATTCTTTCAAATTCTAGAATTTAAATTGAATTGAAATTCCGTTGAATTTGAAACAAATTTGAATTCGAACACAAGTTAAATTTAATTAGACTAAAAATGTTTGTATTTTGTATTTTTAAAAAATTTAATTTTTTTCTATTTATTAGAAAGAAAGCTTTTCTTTTTGCTCATACGAGACGATGTTTCTTTTAAATTCTAGACCCATTAACCTGTTGCAAAATTTTTTGTAACATTTAACGTTCACTGAGGCATGAAATAAAAAGTGAAACACATCTGCCAAAAATGATGTACCCCTCTTCAAGAAGTATGAAGTAGTTCATCATTTTTTGACCTTGTAAAGTGGGCCGCCCTTGACGGCCCCCTCACAGACGAGGAGAATGTCACGTACGCTGACGTATCTACGTGAATAACTCGTATTCCATTCCATTCATAAAGGACGAAAATGACGCAATATGAAGGAAAAAGAACAAGTTTCTTTTTCCTGACGCAATCAGAGGACACTATGCTATCATGTGCAATATTCATTATTTTAAATAAAAACTAATAGACTTTACAGACATCGAACTTTTTGGGGGTAAGAGAGTAAAATTAAAATGCTACGTTACAACAATTCTCGAAATTTCACAAAGAAAAAAAAATGTATGAAATTTATGTCTTTGCACAATTTTCACAAAGCAGATTTTTTTTTTTAAACAGCCAAATATAAAGCATTTAAACCACAATCAATAGGGCTGTTTTTTCTCTTAGAACAACTGAATTTATTTAATATGTATAGCAAAAAAAAAAAAAAAAAAAAAAAAAAAAAAAAAAAAAAAAAANAAAAAAAAAAAAAAAAAAAAAGAACTACACGAAAAATAATTACTTTTAATAATAATAGAAAAAATTAAAAAAGCTGATAGACAGATTATCAAATGTATTTAAATCATAAAAATTCGGATTATTTTTATTTAAATAAGCACAATCACTAATCTGCACATTGAAAATATAATATGTTACATATAGAACTGGGCGATATTAGAAATTATATATCGTGATGCATCGTCAGTTTTGCATCGCGATATAGCGATGTATCGCGATATAGTATTTTTAAATTTCATTTACTTGTAAGGCACAGGAAGTCAGATTTCTATCAAAACTTCATACTCAGATTGATTTAAATCAATTTATAAATTTGAAGATGTTTTGCTTAAGAAAGATATTAAATAAATTGACTGCAATGTTCAAATCTTACTTAAAATTTTTCTTGAAATGTTTGTTTAGAAATTCATAATACGCGTAAAACGAAGTGCTAAAAACTTTTTTTAAAGCGTTTTTTACAAATAAAAATTACAATCCCTGAGGATGATCCGAAGACATGCCATCACAATTTTGATCCTCTGCAGATGGGATGGCACCCCCGCGTCGGTAGCTCGACGACCTGCACGCGAAATCGAGCACTTTATGGTAGAACAGTTTAACGAGGACCAATACCGCACACCCTCGGTCCCTACGCAGACTGATCCAAGTGGTCACTCACCCGCACATTGACAGCAGTCAGTGATGCTTGACTTTGGTGATCTGCAGGGAACCGTGTCTTAACGATCAGTGCACAGCGGGATCTTATCATTTCAGATAAATAATTAAATTAAATTAAATAATGACTGAATTATGAATGAAAAACAAAGTAAGATAAAATTTCTTAAAAATAAAAAAATTTTGATATCGATAATATATTTAGCTAATAAACAAATAATATGAAAAGAATATTTTTTAACAAAAATTATTATACTCTCTAATAAAACGAAGTGTTAAATGATTTTAAAAAATGAATAAAATACGCAAACCTTTCAAATTTTTTTGTATAAACAAAGTTGATTGACTTATGTCCAAATCCAAATGACAAAAATAAATTTTGTTTTAACTTTATTTCTAAAAATAAAAAAAACAAGATTTATAAATTTAAAATCAGTAATAAAAACTCATTAAATTATTAGAAGTTTCATCCAAAAAGTTTTTAATAAATTAAAAGAAAGTAAAAAAAATAGCCCAACAAATTCAATTCTTTATGGGCGCCTAAATTAGATTACCGATAATTTTCATAAAAAATAAAAATAATTTTTTTTTAAAAAAACTTATCTAATTAATGAAGAAACTCTTTATATATATTCTTTTCAATTATAGATTGCCCTTAGATCAAGGTAACATCGGCGATCACGAAGTTAGTCCCACTGAAAATAATCTATAGTTCGTTCACCAGAAGTTGAGACTTGGCTCCACCTCCTGGGACGCAGAGTTCATTTCAGCGCGGGAGTTAGAAGAGAAACATCTCCGTTGTTGAAATTGAGACAACCCTTANTCCACTCCATGTAACGCAAATGCGGGTTTGCTTCATCAAAAAGTCCTCCACGATGGCAATTTTTTCCCAATACTTGATACAGGAGTTTCCATGTCTTCTGGATTGGGTTCAAAATTACAAGGCTGTGGAGTTGAACATTAGTGTCGTAAACCCATAAAATTGGATCGTCTGTTCAACGGCGGTTATGAAATATAAAATTATGTGAATGATTGAAAATAAGTAAGCAGTTTGACTATGTATTTTTTTAAAGAAAAATTTTTTCGTCTTCGGAATTACTTTAAACTCTTTGACGCAGGTGGGACGATGGTGTATGTACCTTATATGTAATTTTTTCTCAAAGTCTAATTTCTAACAAAAATGTATTTTGGTATTTTTTAATGATTAAAAACAGTCTAATTGTTGCTAGAAAATCGATACGAATTCCGCATCCGGCTTGCATCGACCACAGTGCTGACGTGAAGTATCCTCAGTGCTAGCAGATCATGGATTAGAGTCCTCTTGCTCTCAGGCTAACCGTGAGAAGTTCTCGTGGTCTTCCACTCCATGTAACGCAAATGCGGGTTTGCTTCATCAAAAAGTCCTCCACGATGGCAATTTTTTCCCAATACTTGATCCAGGAGTTTCCATGTCTTCTGGATTGGGTTCAAAATTACTAGGCTGTGGAGTTGAACATTAGTGTCGTAAACCCATAAAATTGGATCGTCTGTTCAACGGCGGTTATGAAATATTAAATTATGTGAATGATCGAAAATAAGTAAGCAGTTTGACTATGTATTTTTTAAAAGAAAAATTTTTTCGTCTTCGGAATTACTTTAAACTCTTTGACGCAGGTGGGACGATGGTGTATGTACCTTATATGTAATTTTTTCTCAAGCTCTAATTTCAAACAAAAATGTATTTTAGTATTTTTTTATGATTAAAAACAGTCTAATTGTTGCTAGAAAAACGATACGAATTCCGCATCCGGCTTGCATCGACCACAGTGCTGACGTGAAGTATCCTCAGTGCTAGCAGATCATGGATTAGAGTCCTCTTGCTCTCAGGCTAACCGTGAGAAGTTCTCGTGGTCTTCCACTCCATGTAACGCAAATGCGGGTTTGCTTCATCAAAAAGTTCTCCACGATGGCAATTTTTTCCCAATACTTGATCCAGGAGTTTCCATGTCTTCTGGATTGGGTTCAAAATTACTAGGCTGTGAAGTTGAACATTAGTGTCGTAAACCCATAAAATTGGATCGTCTGTTCAACGGCGGTTATGAAATATAAAATTATGTGAATGATCGAAAATAAGTAAGCAGTTTGACTTTTTTTTTTTTAAAAGAAAAATTATTTCGTCTACGGAATTACTTTAAACTCTTTGACGTAGGTGGGACGATGGTGTATGTACCTTATATGTAATTTTTTCTCAAGCTTTAATTTCAAACAAAAATGTATTTTGGTATTTTTTAATGATCAAAAACAGTCTAATTGTTGCTAGAAAATAGATACGAATTCCGCATCCGGCTTGCATCGACCACAGTGCTGACGTGAAGTATCCTCTGTGCTAGCAGATCATGGATTAGAGTTCTCTTGCTCTCAGGCTAACCGTGAGAAGTTCTCGTGGTCTTCCACTCCATGTAACTCAAATGTGGGTTTGCTCCATCAAAAAGTCCTCCACGATGGCAATTTTTTCCCAATACTTGATCCAGGAGTTTCCATGTCTTCTGGATTGGGTTCAAAATTACAAGGCTGTGAAGTTGAACATTAGTGTCGTAAACCCATAAAATTGGATCGTCTGTTCAACGGCGGTTATGAAATATAAAATTATGTGAATGATTGAAAATAAGTAAGCAGTTTGACTGTGTATTTTTTAAAAGAAAAATTATTTCGTCTTCGGAATTACTTTAAACTCTTTGACGCAGGTGGGACGATGATGTATGTACCTTATATGTAATTTTTTCTCAAGCTCTAATTTCAAACAAAAATGTATTTTGGTATTTTTTAATGATTAAAAACAGTCTAATTGTTGCTAGAAAAATCTGTTAGATTATCGGAATTATATTTCTTCTTAAATATAAAATCAAAAAGTTGTTAGAATTTTTTTCATTCATATTCAAAAATGTGCCAATAATTGATTTTATAAATTAGAGAAATTTCAATGATAAATAACTGTTTCTCATATATCTAAATAACTGCTAATAAAAGCAAATTTGTAAAATTATTGCTTAGAAATGAGCTGTGTTTGGAAGATTTTAACTCAGAAAAAAAAGCCTGTGTTTCATACTGCATTCCATAACCATAAATTATTAAAATGCTAAATTAAAATAAGGAAAAAATATAAAAAATATGCTAATTACAAATTTTGCATCATTGGGTAAAGCATTTAAAATTGCTTTTTGAGCAGACAGATTATGTGTCATTTTAATTAATCATATTAATCTTATTAATCATTTAATTAATCATATTAATCATAATTATCTAAAAAGTTTAATTAGCTATTTGTCTTGAAAAATAATTATATAAGTTTAGAATTTACTTGAAGAATTCATAAAAACTGTTTGAGCAAAAACATCATTCGGTAGAAGTTATCTGAAGAAATTTTTTCATTAAAAGTTACTTATTTGAAATCTAAGAATATATTTTCTAAGAAATACATATCCATAAACATTGTGTGTACGAGTAATCTATCAGCATTTTTTTTTGTTAAAAATATAAACTTCTATTAAATGTAAAAAATGCAGGAGATGTGTGAATTACCTAAAATTATTACGATAGTAGTACAAAAGTCATCAAAGTACTTTCTGAAATAAAAGTTTTAAATGATGTTGTCTACTGCTTTCAAAAAAAAAAAAATTTTTTTAATTAAAACTATGTTTTTTATACAGACTGAAAAGGGAAAATAATTTTATTTTTGTTAAACCTAAAAACAAAAACTCAGGGTGCATTACTTTAAAAAAAAAAAGAAAATTAGTGGGGGGTTTTTGGTGGGGATCGAAGTACACTTCGAAAGTGATGCACCCTCTGTAGCGTATCTACCACTACAAAACTACAACTACAATTCACTAGTATATAAGGCATGTTAACTCGACTCTATGTCGGGGTACCTTTTCTTGGATGACGGTTGACATTGTCGATAACTACTAGCCCCACATTGGTGACCTTCGGACGTGATGTGAACACGCCTACCTTGGCAAAAACGCCCACTTTGATCTGAACACGCCTACCTAGACAGTAACACCTACTTCGTTGGATGGTCCACATTGAAAATTTGACTTGCTACTTGTGACTGCATCATTATCCACCTCCTCACGCAGTTGCTACTCAGTCTCATCTCGATCACACACAACGTCGGCTTGCATACTTGTGATTACTCGACTGCTAACGGCAACAGAGGAGCGACTACGACCGTGAAGTTAATACACCTCTCACATTCAGCACTCAAAAAATAGAATTACTTTCGTAAACATATTGAAATATTTATAAATACTTTATCGGAATCACGTGTTTAATATTTCGTACAAATATATAATATGGTTAAAGTATGTAGACTTATATTTTTTATAATTTGTTTTGAATCATCACAATTATGAAGAAAAAAAATTTGATTCCTCAGAGTAACATTTTATATTGTTTTCACTTAGNAATCTAGTTCTGCATTTTATTTTAGTGTATGATGTAATTTCTCTCTTTTCTATAGATTTGTCTTACGTTTTGGGGGTGACGTAATCCACCTATATGATGCTCACGAAAAAGAGATCAACCATATCACTCGCTAGGACATGCCACGAGGACATATAGTTGCCAAATATGGTGTATATTGGAAGAAAAAAATTACTAAATCTGTATCAAAATTTAAAAGAATTTATTATAAATTTTATTTTGCAAAATAAAACAAAGAACGAAAAAAAATAGAATTTCCAAAAAATAAATCCAGAATTGAAGCTTATCCAACTTTGAAATATTTTTATTACCCTTGCATGTTAATTATTTATGCAGCATTATACTTAGTTGAAATATTTGTTAACCATACTTTATATAAATCGCAAAGTAACTGGCACCATTAATATTTTGAATTTCCAAAAAAATATCCAAACTCTACTTTAATGTTCACCAAATAAAATCGCTAAATTATTTTTTCTTTACTTACTGTCAATTATTTAGAACAAATTTCTTCAAAAAAGTTTAAATAAGAAGGTTTTCAGCGAATATATTCTGTTTAAATGTATTAAGAACGAATTTTAAAATCATTTTTATTGCAGGAAAAAAAATTACTGAAATCCGCTTTCTTTAGAATGTTAAAACAAATTCGTTTCTTTTGCGCCTTTTGCCTTTTTATTGCGAAGAAAAGACCCATTAGCATTTAAATGAGTCCATTTAACATTTTATGAATTTTCGAGTCCCTGGATAGCAATTACAGAGTGGAAATAGATTGAAAATTATTAATTTTTGGATTTTAGGATGAAATTCGATTTCGCAATTCCTTTTTGTAATAAGAAATGTGAATCTCACTTCAGTTCTAAGCGAGAAAGCGACTTTCGAAATTTATATGGATTACGTTTTAATAAATATTTATTCCCGTTGTTGTTTCATGACAAGAAAATAATAAAAAATTAACTGTAATTTTTTTATTTTAAAGTCTCATTTTATCTTCAGGAAAAAGAAAATTTCTATTTTTAATCAAAGTTTATTAGATTAAATCCCTGTTTTGTTTTTGCAGCAACTTAAAAAATTTCCTCCAGTAAAAATTTAACATTAAACATTCCAGTTTAAAAATAAAATTCAAAACTTAAATGATATTTTATTTATAAAATGTTCAATTTTGTCGTTTCACAAATTGAACACAATCAATATAAAAGATCCAATAATAATTTAAAATTAATAACCGGTGTAATGATAAATGAAATGTAAAAAATATTCACTTATAGTTTTAAAATCAGAGTGGCGCAGTTGGCTTGTCGTCGGCCTTCGGAGCCCAAGTCTGCGGGTTCGATCCCCGGACCAGACACAGGATTTTCGGGATGCTGAAAATCCTCAGCGGCCATGTCATGTGATTATGCGGCATGTAAAAGATCCTTGGAGTGCCTTATTGGCTCTTGGCATTTCCGCCAAAATTAAATTCCTAGTGCACTTTAGCATCCAAATAGAGTCTCGGTGCTGCCATCTAGTGTGGCAGAAACTAGACGTCCAAATTAGCATGACCAACGGTATCTCACCCATTGTGGTTGTCCTGAAAGAGTGGATCCACCTCTGGAGAATGCATTAGGTCAGCTCAAGACCGATTGTGCAGCTCATTGGAATAAAAAAATAAAAAATTAAAAAAAAGTTTTAAAATCTAGTTATATCGGATAAATAAAACATTTTAAGACTTCGAAAGTCCAGATAATTTCCCACTGTTATCTCGACGACAAAAAGAACCACGGATACTTCTTTTTTAACACATTATCCATTGAGGATATTTTACACTAGAGCTTTAATCAATTCATTAGAAACAAAATACGAATTAAGTAGCCATCGTTAAAATAGTTAAAACTCGAGGTTCCCAATTTTTTTCGACTGTAGAACCTTAAATGATCGACCTTTTTTTGGCAGAATTCCAAGACGTAATGAATGCCATTCATTAGCAATGGGGAACAGATTAATAACGAAAAACGCTATTAACTATTTCAAAAATATTTGATCTGAATTTTATTGATTAGTTTGAATGAAGAATGAAATTCACATCATTTTATCAATATCATTCTTAAAATTGAGTTTTTATGTTAGACAGATGAATGCATAGCTCTGAAGAGGTATCTAATCTAGTTCTGCATTTTATTTTAGTGTATGCATAAATTGTAAATAAATAAGCTGAAAAATGGAAACAGGAAGAAAATAAACATTGAAAATGGTAAAACATTCAGACATCTTTCTTCAATGATGAATTTGGTTATTTTTATTCGATGTAAAATACTCATGTAATTTTTCACAAGCACATATCTTTTTTTATAATTTATTTAACATACTCTTATTAAAAAAAGAATGTATTCAATTGGATTCTCTTTCCTAGCAAGTATTTCAATTGAATAATTCAATAAAAATAACGAAAATATTAAAAAAAATAATCGATATAAATTTAAATTCAGGTTTCGAGTATTATAAATGGTTAAAAAAAAGTCATAACTTTTAGAACCCCCATGATCCTTTCACGGAACAAAAGGGTTCCGCGGAACACCGTTTGGGAACCGCTGGTCTAAACTATTGAGCGAGTAGGATCCGAGCTTAACGAAAAGAATGAAAACTTCATACGACTTGGTGATGCTACAAATTATTACTAATTATTAATAATTAATTTTACTAACTGTAACGAATTATTAATTATTAACTATCGAGTGTGTAGGATATGGGCTTTATGAAAAGAATTAAATTTTTATACGATTTGATGATACCACAAATTTATACTTAACTTAAGCAACTTTGCAATTCAAGACACCTGCCAATTTAAGATCATTTACTTCAGGTATTATGGGGCAGTTCAAATATTACGTAAGCATCTAACGGAGGTTATAAGTTTGCTTACTTTTGCTAACAAGCGGAGAGCAGGGTACATGGAATGCTTACGTAAGTCATTAAAATCTCTTTTTAGTTTTCCAAAAAAAATTTAATTCAAAAACAAATTACAAACATTTGGGAATAAATTATAAATTATTTGGGAATTATTTTTAGAAAAGTATTAAATTTGAATACTAATTTTGTGAGATAAATATGTTGCCCTTTAATACACTATACAGGAAACAAAACAATGCATTTTTAAAGGTTTAAAAAAATTTTAAATATACGTATAATGTAAGTAAACCTACCATAAAAGCACTGTTTAAGATTATAGTTAAAATATCTCAAGTTTTTTTTTAATTTAAAAATACAAGTTTTTTTATTAAAAATATGAAACATATGATTTTAAGGCAGAATTATCTTAAATATAAATAAAAGTTTATAAATTTACTTTTAATTTACACACATAATTAAAATAGAATATATGATCCAAAAGCAAGCAACGAATGGCATAGAAATTAACAAATTAAAGACAGTGTTGCTAAAACCAGCATCCACAAAATGATTTTAATTGCCCCAATGGTTTAAATAACTCCAAATGATTGAATGTTGCAAAAGAGTTGTGAATTACTGCATTAAATGGTGGTTTAAATATATATAAAAAATCATATAATTTAATTATCCTCAATTTACATTTGAAACAAGCTTACTAGGTTATTATTATTAACTTCCGATACTAATATCATTTGTAGAGCCACGTCACTTGTTATAAGCAAATAGATATTTATCTTTGAAGTATGAACAATATATTAATGAAATTTACCATCGAAAGGTAAACAGAACAGTCTCAAGAATAAAATATCTATTGGCGGACTACTCTCATGAAAAATAATTAGATTGGTTTCGTAACAATTGCTATGAAAGAGAAGTTTTATATGAGACAAATTGATCAAAAGATGTGTAATTCACTAGGCTGACACAATCAAATTAGAATCTTATGTAATAATCGAATAATCTACCCGTATTATTATGCAAGATAATACTTCAAGATCGTTTGATAAATTGAATAGTGTTTATAACATAATAAATAGACAGCTGTTAATATAAATTTGTGTTCCATAACGCATTTATTAACTTTTTAAGTGTGATTCGATGTCAATTAAGATAGTAAATGTATTACAGGTATGATAAAGGAAGGAAAAGGGTACATTCGAAGTATTAATTAAAATCAAAGTGTTGTTTAGTGAGAATAAATTGGATAAAATGGAAAACCTTTTGTTCGAATGGTTCGATGAATTCGTCTTTTCTCGTTAAACTTACATTTGTAATCTACATTTACGAATTAATCATGATATCATATTACTTTTTCTAAATACATAAAAGTGGTACGTTATCGGCTTAAAGTTTTGAAGGAGAGTTGAATTGAAATAAATGTTTGTATTAATTAGGAATCCTATTGTTTCGATTGGGAACTGAATTGAACGGTATATTTAGTTTACTAGTGCAAAATCCTGAAAAAAATGTGTCACATTTAACAAACTGTTAAAAAATCAGAATTACTTGATGCAAAAAAAATAAATCAGAAAAAAATTTACTCAAACATTCATTGATATATTAAAATCCCCAACGTAATCTCGATGGAAAGCTGAAGTTTTTCTTGCAGGTTTCAACACCATTCTCTCAATTCCACTGAAAAATGGTGACATTTCGTACTTGAAAGAAAAAGATAAAGTAAATAAAGTATTTTTTGAAATTAAAGCAGTTGAGCAATTCATGACAAGTTTTATCTATAAAGCAAATGAATTAAATAACAGTATATATCTATAAAAAGCAGTGAGTATTTATCTATTTTAATGATTTATTAAAATAGATTAATGTTTCTAATATTTTAATAATTAATATAGATAAATACTTCTATTAACTATTTGAATCTATAATATATATAATAGAATATAGCAGAATAGAACATCTATAACAGAATCTATAGCATCTATAAGAGAATCGATCTATAAACTATTTGAAATACTTCTTACGGATAGATACTTCTATTATTTTAATACGATCTATTTTAATACTATCTATTTTAATATTATCTGTTTTGAAAATTTAGTAAAATAGAGTGAGAACTCTTTATTCTTTATTTTAGACATTTTTCCAGTTTGTTTTGTTTTTTTTTTCCTTCTTTTTCATTAATTACTGTCACCTTAATCTTACATGTAGTTAATTTAATATAGTTTAAGCATTATGTAAACTATTTTATTTGACTAATTTTAACTATCAAATACAACCGAAATAAATATGAAAACTTTCTGAGCTATGAAGTTTGAAACAACAATACTGTAAAAAAGACTGGTGTATGTTAGAATAAATGTTAAAAAGATGGGTTTCATCTAACAAACCCTACACTGTAAGAAACTTCGATGAATAGATGCCACAGTTAAAGGTGTTAAGGTAAACAAATTTTTTTAACACCGCATAAAGTCATTTTTTTATATACTTTTTCACCGTTACTGTTTTATTTATTTATGTATTCATTTTTTCATTTATTTAATGACATCAGATCAAAAACATTTCTCTTCAATAACGAGTCAATTTTTAGTAATTTGCACTAATTCTTTCAAGCAGTTACTATTTTGTCACTTTCATATAATTTTTTGAACGATAACTATGGTTCTCTACTTAAAAATGTAATTAGTCTACCTCAACACCATAAATGGTGACAAATATACACCAAAATCTTTTACGGTATAGAGAGATAAAATAGAACTACCAAAGCAGGTAAGTCGATATCGGTTGAAACATGGGCAAGTGATTAAAATATGATGAATAGTAAGTAAAACTTCACAGTAAAAGTCATTGGGGAGAAGGTTCTCCAAACAGCGAATCAACAGGAATTAATCAAATGTGGCCGATTCGGAGACCGGTTAACTTAACGTCCACACGTCGCAGACGCTGTGCTGTAGATTTCAATCCTAGATGCCGATAGCAAAAGTTTCACCCAAGGTATTACTCAAATATACAGGGTCAGAGAACGTGATACTATTTCTGTCAAATGCCGGAGAACGGAATTTATAGTAACTCTCTTGACTCTCGACTAGACTTGCCTGGGAGAGGTTGTGTTGTTGTTGTCGTTTGACAAGTACAATTCAAATGGGACCGAAGGCATGGAGCACAGCCCGGGCCACATCTCCAACTTTTTCGGAATAAAGGGTGTCATGACAGGTGTCATAGAGGGGTTCGCCATTGCCTCGAGAGGTTGGACTTCTTCCTGTTGGTCCGCGGAAGGTATTTTATTTCCCTTCTACCACCCACTGGAAAACCAGTAGAGGCATTCCCCTATCCGCCACCTTGGGGACGCGCTCTCTAGGGGTTACAGGGAGAGGTTGTAGATGTGATGATTGAAACATAGCGTTACCAAGAGTCTTCTGACTTTGCCTCTGAATCCTGTGTGCAAATGCTCTCTCGTTTAAAAACCACACGCTGGTTTGTTGTTCGATACCAGGAGAAGATACTTTATAGCCTCTATTGCTCTTTATGTGCTTCAGAGCATTCAGCAATCCACCAGGGCTTACGATGTTGGGGAAGAGAGTTTGATGTTTTTGGAAGGCTAGCATCCCCTGCATTCATTATTAATGATGTTACAGTTTCAACAAAGGTTTCAGTATTGTCATCATAGCATGTGTTACTTTAGTAAGTTGTGTGAAGAGCCTCCAGACAGGACGATTAATATAAAAACAAATAGTCGAGTAATAATAAGAGTAGATGAATGTAAAACAATGATTGGAAAAGGATCGCTATGTATGAAGATAATCAACAACCGATAATTGTGAAAAGAGTAAAAGCGCAAATGAACATAAAATCAAACAATGCAGAGATAAGAACATTGCAATAAAATATCCGTGTAGATGCATGAATGTGTCTTCACTTTGATTCGGAAAACAGAAATTAAGATCTTGGATCAGTCCTTCAACTTGTTGCCCTCGAGCACTTGTGTCGGAGCTTCCCCATAGTTTGCTGTGACCATAAAAATCCCAAAGCAAAATAAAAGGCGCTGACAGCTGATTTATATCAGATTGTGAAACGGAAGCATTTGGTGATAATAAAACAGACTGTAGAGATAATGTTTATATGAACTTTATAAACAGTAGCCT
The DNA here is from genome assembly GCF_043381705.1 of Parasteatoda tepidariorum. Classification (NCBI taxonomy): domain Eukaryota; kingdom Metazoa; phylum Arthropoda; class Arachnida; order Araneae; family Theridiidae; genus Parasteatoda; species Parasteatoda tepidariorum. The sequence continues at coordinate 67,585,906 of NC_092204.1, read as the reverse complement.
ATAATTTAGTTGACAATAGAACACGAGTTAACGGTAAAACCTAATGACGTTAAAATTGCGGCACCACCATTCAATCTACTATCATCGTCCTGACAATTTCGGTAACAAACATGGTTAGTGCATAAAAAAACTATCAGATCATCATAAATAAATTTCTTTATAATGAGATTTTTTTATTAAGTTACAAATTACTGTATCATTTATTAATATGTAAGTTACAAATAACCTGCTTTGTAAACACTTGTGCATGTTCTAATTTCGTTGGTCATCAAGGCGCAGTAGGATGTAACACCCTCTACAAAAATCTTGAATATTATCTACACAAGAAAGAATTGAGAAAGTAATTTAATCTTTTTCTAAAATACTCATTTAGACATTATTATCCAACTAAAAGAATGTAGTTCATTCAGTTCTTATACATTCACGGAATTTTCAGTTTTTGTTCTAAAAGATAAAAGTGCATGCTTTTTTTTCCTTTTTTCTTGAATTAGCAAGCAAAGAAAAACTGAATCCAGGGAAGCTTTTTCTGAAAGTGGCGGCATAAAAAAGTAAAAGCAGAACTGTCAATGAAAGATCTTTAGCTGATGTCAGACCCGCAACTTGAGGAAATTATTTTTTTTAAAAATTAATGAAATATCTGTCATCTTACAGATTTGTATTAATTTATATGTAAGTGGTTCACACTAAAATCAATAAAAATTTAAACCAATGCTCTAACATATTTTAGGTAATTTAGTTTGTGTAAATGTCACACTCGCAACATTAAATTGGACAATTTGGTTAGTGTAGAATAGTTTGATATGAAAGAGATATATCGAAATTTACTGTAAATATTGTGTGCATTACTGCTTTCAATAACCTATAAAATATAACTTTTCCGCTTAAGTACTGCCGAAATGCAAGTTTTGGTTCACATATGAGAAACAAGAATATTCTAAACTATTATGCTTTAGAATCTGGTGAGCGAGCAAAACGATCACGGGTCGCGCTGTAATCAGAAAGGAAAGGCAATACCATTCCGGGGTTTAGAGAGCGATAACGAGCAGGGGTGATAGATTCCTAGTTATTTCCCGTTACATTTTTTATGTAAATCATTTTTATGAATTCTTATAATTTATGAAAGTTCTGTAAAAAGACACATGTATTGTGCTATTATAATCTTTTTACTGATTAAATGATTAAAATCTATTTTAGCCATTTAGTATGCTACGTAATTTATTTTTTGAGCAATAACTGATATTTTATTAGAATTTATTTATGAAATTTACTTTATACCTTATATTTGCAAACAAATTTCTAAAATAGTTAAAGGAAAATTGTTGAAATATCGAAAACAATTGCTATAATATTGAATCATTTCAAGGAACACCAATACCGGCTATTGAATGGAATTAACTTAAGGAAATAAGTCAATATGGAAATATAGCGTTTATTGTTTAATGTGCAGAATCAATTTCCAAAATTCTATTTAGTCTTAAATGAATCTTCATTTAGAATTGAAATATGTATAATGCAAAATACTTGCATATATGAATATACAATTATTAGGGACCCGACAATTCTAGACTCCCCATAATCCCCATTCTCATAATACAGCATTATGTGACAGCTGATATCGAACGATTTTCAATATAGAGACGGATTTACAGATAACGTTTGGCAACAGCTGGCATTAAGAGTAAAAGATCATACTTTCATGGCTGTCCAGATGTTACGATGATGAAATCTTCAACGATAAGTTCTTATGCTCAGTCGCCTTGCTTTGTTATGGAATGGTTCCATTGTTTAGGTGCTTTTTAGGAAAGAAATTGTAGCAACACGTTTTATTTTGCAATAAAATAGACGAAAGAAACCGTCTTCATATTACGGTCATTAGTTTCTTCTAAGTTTAACCAGAATTGAACTAAAGCAGGTATTAAATTTGACTTTTTATTCAGAGCTAACAAGACATTACTTTTAGGCTTTCAGTAAAGAAATCTGAAAACTATTTTTATCCAAGAATAAAATCACTAGAGAACACATTATGATTTTTTATTTTATTTTATAACAGTCGTTGAACACCGACCCAATTTTGAGTTCACGACTACCAATGGGTAACTCCATAGCCTTGTAATTTTGAACCCAATCCAGAAGACACCTGGATCAAATTATCTGAAAAACTTGCGTTTGTGGTGGACTTTTTAAAGGAACTAACCCAGATTTGAGTTACGCGGAGAGGAAAACCACGAAAAGTTTCCATGGTTAACCTGACGACAAGGGGAATGAAACCCATGATCCGTCTACCACTAAGAATATTTTACGTCACCACTGTGTTTGGTGTGAGCCGGGTATCGAATTCATATCGACCAGCCATCGCTTGGACTCAAACTCGGGTTTCACATTTTTAAGAGAGTGCTCTATCCCCTGAGTCACCACGACCCACGAAATGATATTGAAAGTGATATTGAAAGAAACAAAGTGATATTGAAAGAAATTTCATTAAATGATCTCATTCTCCAAATATTTAAAGAAATATATCATTAAAAAGCACTTAAATTACGAAGATGCGCTCTCTGATGAAATGTAGAATTTAGTGACAGGAGTTGAAGAGTTAGATGCAGCAAACTCGAGATTATAAAATCAAATATTGTCACAAGCTGTATTTGACACAGAAATAAACTATATTTTATTAAAGGAAAGCATAATATTTACGAAACGAAGGAAAAGCTCTAAAACACTGTATATATCCATAGTTGTAAATAATTAGTTACACAAATAATTTTTCTACTCTTTTTTTTCTACTTTTTATGAACACTACGTTTATTTTCCACATTATACTCTGCTCAAAACAACATTTTCATGATTTTAATTTATAATTCCAAATTCACAAATCAGGTATTAATATATCTTCAATTTGATACATTTAAGTAAAATCAATTATTTTTGAATTTAAAAAAAGAGTCACAAACATCATAAATACACTGTTTTGAAATGCGTGATTCCTTCGATAAATCGAAATTTAGCACCACGAACTGTTGGAGAATAATATTTTAAGAAATATTACAGGCAAATATTTCAATAAAATTTCATTCTTCTCATTTTTAAATCCACTTTTTTGCTTAGTTCTTTAAAAAGCAATAATTATTTTTTTCTCTCCTCTTCTTTTAATCACAAATCTTTCGATTGTACTGAAAAAACATGATGCTCTCTCTGAAGGAAAATATCCAGAAAAGGAAAGAAAAATAAGTGACGCATTTAAAATCCAAACGGAATTATGAGAGTAAATTAAAGCTTTTGGATAGTTGAAAAGTTTTTTGACAATTCAATTTCTTTCAATCAAATCGACACCACATACGCATAAATGTGTAATTAAAATTCTAAAGCAACAGTATCATATCTTTGGTTATGTTATGCTTATTTTATTATATTATGTTGAACAGTCAACACAATTCTGAGTTAACAACTATAAAAGCTCATAGCATAGTAATTTTAATTCCCATCCAGAATACAAGGATGGACTTACCCGCATTTGGGTTACTTGGAAAGGAAAACCACAAAAATATCCCACCGTTGGCCTGATGGCAAAGGAACTCTAACCCATGATCAAATCCACCACTGAGGATATTTTACGTCAGCACTGTGGTTGGTGTGAGCCGGGTTCTTAATTCATATCAACTAGTCATAGCTGGAATCGAGCCCGGGTCAACTCATTGGAGGCGATCTCACTATCCTCTGAGTCACCAGGGCTCTTTCCGTATCATTTCATTTTATTTTATGACCGTCGTTGAATAGCCAATTTAATTTCTTGGGTTTACGACTACTATTGTTTAACTCGTTTTTGCGGATATAATCGTGTGAGCTGATGACAAGATAATATCTTTCCATTATTTTGTATTCCGATTTTTTAGCTTTTTTCTTTCGTATTTTAAATTTTTAAAAAAAAATTTTATTTGTAAAAAAATTTTATTTTAATAATTTTTCTTCTTCTCTTTTCATTAATCTTTACTCTCTCTCTCTCTCTCTATATATATATATATATGTGTGTGTGTGATGATGATGATGATCTTCTTCGCATCTGTATCTAGAGAAATATAAAACTGAAGAAAAGGATTAAGTAATTGCTTTTTAGCCGTTATGAATTCTTATTTTTCAGATTTTTTAAATAAGAAAAAAATTACGATTCGAATTGTAATAATAGTCGAAATTATGTTCGTAACAGTCGAAAAGTAACATTTTTCTCAGTTTTGATACTCACATACCTTTTCCAAAAAACAGCTTTGCAAAACATTTATTTCTTCCGAACTAGATGGCAGCACAATTCACAAAAATTATCTTACATTAAAAAAAACTTCTTATTTTTTGAAATTTCGATATCAAGCATCAATAATGCCTTTTTTGAAAAAATTCTTTCATAAATAAATATCTCAAAAACTAAACTATTTATAAAACTAACCTGTTTATAAATCTAAAATTTTATACGATGAAACGAAACTCGAATATTTTTTTCAGTTCTAGCTATTTTTATTATAATTACATTTAGATATCAATGATAGGCGATTTAATTTAAAACAAAACTTTTTTCTTTGGACCCTCCAAGTGCCGCCTAAAATGATATTAATAACATATTCAATGCATCATTGAAATAAATCACGAACATTTTTAGAAATACTCCAGATTCGAGAATTTTTACTTCTGATACATATTCGCAATGTCACTCGACTTTAAAATATTAAAATCGAAATGTGTTTTTTGTTTATCAGAATAAATTTTATCATTTTAAAACCAAGCGTTAAACGCGTGTCATAAACTTTTAGTCGGATCAGTGATCGTAGCGTCAGCTAAAAAATTTCCCTCAAGGCTAACAAAAAATTTAAATTTTAGATTTCACTTTGTTTTAAATATCCTACTTAAAACCAAGCATATAATTAAATTTTAATAAAATACTGAAACCACAGTTAGAAATGCATTTTTTAAAACTGATTTATTAAAAGGAGTATTTTAGAATTTACTCAGCTAACAGTTTTAAGTTAGTTTGGACTTTGGAGTAATTGGCGTAAGAGCCAGTTGTGGCTATATTGCACTTAAAACTAGATTTATAAATAACAGTTTAAATGCCATTGAAAAACTAGATTGATGAATAGAGTACCTTTGTCCTTGAAAGAGATAAGAGAAAATGTTGGAATGAAGATAATCTCCAATTAATGAAATTAACGACGGATCGGAGCTAACAAAACGGCGTTGTCTCTGCCCTTACGAAAATTTAAGATATTTTTGAGGTTGTTTTGAGGTATTTTTGAGGTATAGGTTGTTACTGTAAACTCAGTTACTACCTCGTAAAGGTTGTTACTTAGGTGTACGAGGTCGTTTTACATGGACTTCAGCTCATTTTGAGGTTGTTTCGAATTAACTTCATATCAACAAGACCAAGGCAGTAGCCAGGATACTTTTTCGGGGGGGGATGTGGCAAGAAGCAAGGACAGTTTCAGACATGCAAAGTAGGGGGAAAACATTGTAACAAATATTGTTTATTCTGTTGTTTGCAAATGTTAAACTTATAATTAAAAAATATTACATAATAATTATTTTTCAATTAATAGTACATGATAATTATAATAAATTTGTAAACAAAGTTTACAAAGACATGCGACGGGGATTTGAAGAAAATTTACTCAATTACTTTTTCTTTTTTTTTTTAATTTTTTTTTTTTTACTTTGAAATATGCTTAATAAAGTTAGCCCTGTTAGCCTTTCTTCTTTAGTAGCATTTCTTGTTGCTATTTTTACGCGTTTAAGAGTAGAAAAAGTTCTTTCTGAAGTTGCTGTGGTAATAGGCAACGTAGCCAATATTGATAACAAGCAATAAATGTTTGGGGAAAAGATACTGTCACATTCTTCCATTGCTGAAAGTGCCGTATCTGGTCTACTAAGGGGTTCACGCAGATTCCACTTTGATGCCCATACTTCCATTTCCCCCATGAGGTTTTCGATGTCAATGAAATCTGCGTAGATTCGGAAATTGCATAAATTAATATCAACGTTCACACAATACTTAGGTAACACTTTACTGAGAGATGCAAGAGTATCTTCGTGCTTCGAAAATCTTTCAATCAGTTACTGGGAAAAGGTTTGATTCGACAGTTTTTGTTTTTCTTTTTACTGAGAAGCTCAAAGAAAGACTAAAAAGTTTGAATTCCAGAATTTCGGCGGGGGGGATTTGTCCCGACCCCCCCCCTGACTATGGGCCTGGACAAGACTGATAAGTTGATTTCTAGGTATACCAGGTTGTTTTTCTGACACTTTGTTATAGGTATAAAAGAATTTACCTCATTTCAACTAAAGAGAGTGAGGTATTTATCGAGATGTATGAAGTCATTTTATTTATACCTAAGATTATTTTGAGATTGTTTAAAGTACACTTCATATTAACTCGCTCAAATACAATATTAACTAACTAAGTCTATGCGAAATTCGGGAAATGTGCTTGACACTTATTGATTTAGTTTTATCACTTTTGATCAAATAGGCTTCGATTTTTAAACTCAAATTTTATTATTTTTGTTTTAAAGACGCTTCCTGATCTTAAATAATTGAAAGTAAGAGGATATTCTGAGAGGCTATTGTTGTAGGCTTTGCAATGAGAGAGAAAAATAAGAATATTTCTAGTTGCTGTTTAGGTCTAGTTGTAGCAACAGGTTACGCAATTACAGAAGAATTATTTATTTGAAACTTTCTTTTATAGCTTAACAAAGACGCAATTACTGGCGAATATGTAATATTGAGAACTTCGGGTAGGTAAAGAAGATCTCTACTAGTAAAATAAATTAATAATATACACTATTCTTTATATAATATAAATAAGCGGGAGGTTAAAAATCAATAAACTAGGTGGACAGTATAAAACCTCATGTTTGCGAATTAATACCTTTGTAAGTATTTAAAAAAAACTTTAGGTTGTCCCACCTTAGATTGATAAATTAATACTTCTAAAAATGCAAAAATATGTACTTGAGGTAATGAAATAATATCCTAAGCTAGAACATTGAGCACCTCACGTAAAAATAACCTTTCCAAGTGTCAAGAAATACACTTGAGGTTGATTTATGATAACCGGAAGTGCAAAATGGCACACCTTAAGTAGATAAATACTTCAACAACTATATAAATCCACACTTGAGGTTCAAAAATAATAACCTTAAGTAGAACATCGAACACTTCACGCATATATAAAACAACCTATCAGACGGCAGAAAAATACAATTGAGGTTGATCTATAATAAAACTTGATGTATACAATGACGCATATGAAGTTGATAAAAAATACCTCTACAAGCATAAAAAATATATACTTGAGGTTAAAATATAATAAACTAAGGTAAGACACCTCACGTTAGTAAAAAATTATCTTTACAACTGTCAAAAAATACGCTTGTGGTAGATCAAGAATAACCAGAATTGTTAAAGGAAACACCTTAGGTTGTTGAATAAATACTTCCATAGTTTTAAAAATATATACTTCAAGTTTATAAGTAAGAACCTAAGACTAAGAACGAAACACCTTAAAGTAGTAAATATCTACCTCTTCACAGATGTAAGATGAATCACCTCAGGTTGATACATATATACCTCAGAAGATATATTTAAGGTACATTTGAGGTAAAATTTGAGGTATTCATTTGCACTCTTCTCATTCTAACGACATATTTAAATAACAACCTCATTTATACCTTTGAAAAATACTTTATTTATACCTCAATAATACCTCAATTTTTCCATAAGGCTGAAGTCTACATGTTTTACACTGGATTAATATATGTTTTACTATAAGTAGTTCCTTACAACTGGAACACTCAGACAAAGAATATAGAAAATGAATTCAATAACAAACCACAAAAATGTATACAACACGTTTTAGTGGTTGAGAAAGTAAGGCCATTTAGTTCTAACCAGTTATAGTTTATTAATAGAATGTTGCAATTGTCTTTCAATTTTACGCATCTGAAGGGCTTTACAAGAAATACGAAGATCGCCTACTAATAGTCTGCCCTCCACTGTAGTTGGCAGAGTGGATAAAATTTCATTAATTTTTATGAGAAATAATGTTACTCTGATAACACTGCCTAAAGACACACCTTCCTCTTGATTAAGAGTGTCAGATAAAATATTACTCAGTCTTGCTTGAAACATCCTGTCAGTTAAAAAGCTTTTATTAAAATAGAACATAATATCAATAATGACATAATTTAAAAGATCTTTTAAAATTCCGTAACGCCATGTGAGATCGTAAGCTTTCTCAATGTCGAAGAATATAGTTACAGTCTTTTTAAAAATGCTTCGCGAATAACCGCTTCTAGTAGCCTTAAATTGTCGACTGTAGAGCCGCATTTTTGAAAAACAGCTTTGTTTCTTGGATAAAATAAGGCGGGATTCTAATATATATACTAATCTCGCGTTCANTAGTGGACAACATATGCAAATTTTGCACGGTTTGGCTTACTTTTGAAAGAGTTATCGCTATTTTTGTGATTTTTCCTTAATTTATGATAACCAGTGTATATACTAATCTCGCGTTCATAATTTTTTCAAGAACTTTGCATGGGCAACTTGTTAGCGTGGTTGGATGTTACTTGGAAGTTACTTATATTCATCTTTCTCGAGAGAAGGGGGTGCAAGAGCTATATTATCCATTCGAGATTTGTGTCTTCGCAAGTACTCGAGGCATATGTAGTTGAGAATAATTCTCTGTCCTAGAGGAAGTGAAATATTGTGCAATTTTTTTTTTAATTTTCTTCCATTCGTTTGTTGACTTGGTGTTATTAGTTATTTCGCTTACATATACATATAATCCAGGAATTTTTCTGACTTTGTCTGAGAATTTTTCGAACAAGTGCCGGTGCTTGTTTGAACAATATTAAATTTTCAATTGTAAGATATCTGCAAAATTTTCTACAGGCTCATTTTTGATCTCTAAAGGGTTTTGAAACGTTCTTTATTCCACCCGGGTTTGATATCTTTTTGTAGGTAACTTATGTAAGGCGTTTGGAATGGATTTTTCAGCTGCTAATAAAAGAGCGTTAGTGACATGAAATATGGCTTCTTATTATCATTATTGTTAATTATATGTTCATTAAATGTTATTGAATCCTGAAAAAGTGACCAGTCCACTAAATTAAAACGTAATTTTGAAAAATAGACAGCTGTTGCCGATTCAAGTTATGAGATATTAATAATCAAAAGGAAATTATCACTGTTATAAAGATGATCTCAGGCAGAAAATGTCATACCCGGGTGCTTCATGAAAGAAAGAATAACAGTTTTACAAAAATAAGCACGTGTGAATTAAACTATTGATTCATTCAAATATTTTTAAAATTAAAACGGAAATATTTTTTTTCAGTTCGAAAATAAACATTTTTGAACTTTTAAAATACATTAAGTCAGTTTATGGTATAAAAATAAAAATAGAATTAATCACAAGTAGTTCTTATAAAATAAGTATTTTTTTATTATGATTTACATTCGAACTGAATATTTCGTGAGTACAGATTATTACGCAAGTGTCGAAGTAAACTTTATAGCTCTGCATTTCAAAGCAAATTCACGTCAATATCGATGATTTGAAATTTTGTTTTGGATATTTTGTACACTATTACGTTTATGACTTTCTTTTGAGGCTTTTTTCTTCTGGAAACACAGAAATGCCCCGTTCACAAAATAGCCATGAATATCCAGTAATGATACTCCAAGCCATAAACCAATGTATCCTCCAATAACGCTGAATACTTGGATCCCCTAAAAGGTAAAATTCTCAGATTCAAATTAAATCACAAAAGCTAAAAGTTAAAGCCTAAACACCGATTCAATAAAAAAAATTTATTTTGCTTTATCATACAAATTACACGGAGAAAGAAATTTTGGTAAAATTACTGCCCTGGATGATAATGACACTTATACCATATGACACAATGACACATCGAAACCATAATCTGGTTATTAAATCAAAAATGTACGGCCGACGGCGCACTGTGGAACAAAAATCATTTTTCTCTGTCAAATATTAAAAAAATGAAGTTATAAGAAAAAAAAATCTCAATATGGTTTTTTGTAGTAAAATGTCCAAGGAATATGATGGTGTATTTTGTTTTTTTTTGGTTTATTAATGGAAATAGCAATTAAATGGAAACAAAGTCGAAATAAAAAAATTAAAAATTTTCAGTTAAATTTTTATTAATATGATAAATCCTTATAGTAAATAAAAATATTAAAACTATGCATGATTTATACATAAATGTATTTCTAAGATATGTATGGATTCATTATTTTATATAAATACTATTAAAACCAGAGCCATTTCCCTATTTCTGCCCTGTACAATGGAATTGTAACTTTAGGGTGCTCTATAAAAAAAGCTTTACGTTGCCGAGGTAGAAAAAAAATTGTACATTTGCTTGGTATATATACTCAAGAACTAAGAAAAATTAGCATCGAATATTTGCGAATTTGACTGATATATCGATTTTTATAGTTCGTGTCATTTTTATAATGATGATAAAATTAATGAAAAAATTATAAAAAAATTATAAAAATAAACTTGAGATTATTATTTTTACTATAACATTTTCAAAACTTTTTATATCTAGCAAAATAGATTCATCATTTTTTTTTAAATTCGATAATTGAATTTGCAATTAACAATCTTAAATATTTTGATTCAATTTATTTAGTTTAAATTTGTTTTGATAAATATTTGCGATTTTAAATCCATTACTTTATTTATTAGAACTATTAACCACAAATTTGCAATCAAAGATCTCAAAAACTACTAGTAAATAATTTTTAATTTATTTATTTATAATTTTTTCAATAATCATCCGCCATTTTGTTTCGTTTTTTAAATTATGACTTCATATTTGAAATCAGCGACCCAAAAAACCAATAGGTGATCAATTTTTAGAACATTGAAGTTAATTTTCTAATTTTGGCCGCATTTTTCTGATTTTGTCCCACATTGTGGCGCCTGATAGCACTTGTTATTCTGGACCATCAGTTTCACCAGCCATAAGCAGAAGGTTAAACCATCCATTTGGTACTTTTTCCATTCATATGGTAACGGTTTACCGGAAATTCGGGTTTTCAAAATCTTAGTTCTTATTATGACTCATTTAACAAAAAATACAAAACTGAAAATTAGATCCACGTTTTCCAAATATTTTCACATATTATAAAACAATATTTTATTGTTAATTTTACTAAAATCATTACCTAAGCGCTTCGGTAAAAATTTCTCAGCTTTTTGATGTTTCCATAGAGCCAGAAACACTGTAACTTTTCCATACTCAGGTAGTTTTGACCATACTTTTTTAAATTTATTTAGCAAAGTAAATGTGAACTTATTAGCTTTGCAAAAAAGATTTCCATTTATGAAATTAATGATCAATTTATAAAAGTCATTTAGTTATAAAGAAAAACTATTAATTTCAAAACGTTTCGTAAACGTATAAAATATTGTTTTCAATAAAATAAGATGCTTCGCTCACAAACCTCCGTTAATTGATTTTCATTCATCATTGTTTTTTTAATCTTGAACGTCAAGTTTTTCCACAAAAGCACAACGCATTTTATTTTCAAAATGTACAATTATTCTAGCTTTAAGTTAGAACACTTTGTTAATATGTAACTCGTAATGAAATAGCTGATTACCTAGATTTAAAAACTAATCATATGTACATACTTGAAAAAAAATAATCTAAGGAATACAGATTAAGGAACTCATTAAGAAATTAAATGAGAAATAAGTTTATTCGTTGATGAGAATTATAGCAATTCAACTAAAGAATTGTTTTTGTCATTCCTTAACAAGTTTTTTTATATTTTTAAAAATTTTTCAATAAATGATAAAATTTGTGCAACGTGTATTCTCTCTTTTTTTTCTTTTTGTTAAATTTGATTGACATCTGTGCGAGCTTATAAAATAAGGAAATAACGGTTTTGTGAGGGGAAAATAAATTTTCTTCAACAATGAAGTACATAAATTTGCAATAACTTTTGAACAATTTGTAATTTTGAAATAAAATTCGTGTTAGGATCACAAATAAAAATGGCACTTTCCAATCGTCAAATTCTAACTTCGTAGTTGCATTTCAGCAGACTACAAATCAACCAAACATATTTTTTTTTCACAAAATTAACAATTATTAATTCCTGAACTAATTGTCAAATCTTAGTTTTTTTTTCCTTCTGTCGTACTCTCTGCACTTTTTTCTACATCTCAAAGTAATTTCAAGTTTCTAATTCTTTCAGATTTTGTGCAGCAAAGCGAAGTATAACGTTACGCAAAGAAAGTGCGAAAAATATCGCATTAAAGGCACTTAAAATTGCAATAACTTTCGTAAAATTGGAATTTTGAAGAAAAAAAACTCTGTGTTAAGTTTATTAACAAATATAGCCCTTTCAGCATACAGAATTTTCTTTCTTTAGTTACATTCCTGCTATAATTGAAGAGTGATCCGAATGGAATTTCTCTAACAAGTTTAACAGTTAGTATAATTTTCGAACTAATTATCGAATGTTAATTTTTTTAGTCCCATTATAGTACACAAGTTTCTGCCTTCATATAGCAGTTTTTCATGGAAAACAAAACAATTTTCTTAAAATTACCAAATTCAATAAAAAATACATTCCTGTTATAATTTGTAAAAACACTTTAAATTACCATTGTGTATAAATAATGTTTATACTCTCATTTATAATTCACATATGCCAAAAACTAATTAATTTTTCGGAATATTTTTTATGAGATACACAGTGTGTAGAGTTCAGTAAAATATACTACATACTAAGTGGAATCTAGTTTTGATAGCGATGAACTATTTAATTAATAATACAAAAAAATGTATTGAGGTTTTTGAGGAAAATACATACCTGAAAGAGCAATTTTAATTCAAAAACAATATTTAGATATGTTTTTAATAAAACATACATTAATTTTTGAATGTGGGTACATCAAAGTATGTTCTTTTGAAAGCATTACTGTATAAAAACGTAGAAAAATTATGCTTCAGATTTAATCCATTTGTAGCCAATGAATATAAAATGCGTCAAAAGCTTTATTAAAATTAATTAAATAATTTCGCTTTTTCTTGAAAATAAAGATGTAAAGATTGATAGATGTAATAAATTGAAAATAGATCTTAAAAATAGAAAGCTTGATTTTAGTCTGAATTAAACCTATTTCAAATAATCATATTAATAAAATAACTATGCCATAAAATTATCTTTGAGTATAATAAGTGTTACATATTTAAGTACAAGACCTCAAGACCTTTCAGCGAAACTTTCCAGGCTCATTAGATAATTTCGAAAATTAAATACTAAATTAGGTTTAATTCAAAAAGAGTGTGAAATTTTTTTAAATTTTGAGTCCTTAGATATTTCAACTATTTTGATTTGATAATTTTAATAAAAGAAAACTAATTATATAAGAATATACTCATATCTTACAAATTACTTTTTTTTATGTAGTGGTGTGAAAATCCTAATTTTGATAATTACTTACATTATATTTGGGTCGATGAGTGTATATCTCCGAATCTGCAGTGGCGTAATATACACGAAGGCAGATTAGCTTACTCCTAAACAAAAGAAAAATTTGAAAACATTACTACCATATATTTTTTGATAATCATCATTCACTGATAGTAAATTTTAATTAATTATCAGTTATTGCTCTCTTTTGATAGGACCTTTATTCTCTCTTTATGCATACAATATACGTATACAACCATGCAAACGCTGCTATATAATCAATTACTTGTAATCATGATTACAAACATTTATAATCTTGATTGCAACTGTAATCGTGATTACAAGTTATCGTGACTACATGTAATTATGATTACAATTAATCAAAATATATGATTGCAAGACTGTTGTATACTTACGAATACGAATTTACTATTTTGCAATAGATAGTATAATGTATCATATAATGATACATTTTGTACGTGTTTGAATGCAGCGTATTTACGAATGAATATAACTAAAATGTATGTACATAAATGCATATGTACAGATATTTTAGGTTACACACATGCACATATACTTATATTGTATGTATAAAATATATGTACGTATATACCTAATAAATATGCATGTGCAAACAATGTTGACATGTACATTTATACACAATGAATGTATGCATTTTCTGCAAGTACTTGTGCATGTAAAATGCATATCCATGTTCATGTACGCATGTACATACCAGTACCTGTATGAACATACGTTGTATGAACATACATGCATTGTTTGTACAATGTATTTCCCATGCAGATATCTAAAATATATTTATATCTTATGCATGTACATTGTACAATGTATGAATGTCCCATACGTGTATTTTCAAGTAAAATGTGTTCCATGCATGCATATATAATGTATGTACGTCCCATGGCTGCATGTACAATCTCTGAATGTCCCATGGAGGCATGTACGATTCAGTCATGAACAATATAAATGCATATATGTGCAATATATGTGTACGTGTACATGGCATGTATCTCCAAAATATGCATATACACTTACACGATATATGAGTGTTCAATGTATGCTAATGCATGCATGTACGACTTATTTATGAACAGTATATATGTGTATATATGTACATTATATGCATGCATGTATGTACATCATATGCATGCATGTATGTACATCATATGCATGTACATATACACGATATGTGTTTGTTCAATGTATGTATCAAAAAATGAATAATAAATTTGTGCACAATTGTACGTATATTGGGCGTACTTATATTTCACACATACATATACGTACATTCGACATGCATATGTTGTACAAATGTACATACTTACATTCGACATGCATAACATGTGTACATGCATACATATATTGTACAGAATATACTGATCAGATGAACATTCATATATTGTACATATCATATATTGTTCATAAATCTTTCACATAAATCGTACACATATCTTTCACTATTGTACATAAATTTTACGTGTATACATTTATGTTATCCCAATGTATGTAATATGTAAAATGTATTTATGTCCAATGAAAGTATCCACACATGTACAATACACGTATGTTCCAAGTATGCATGAACAATGTATGTACATTCATACATTGTACATGCGTACATTGTGCATACGTACAATACATTTATGTCTAAATATATGCACAATGCAATAAATAAAATAAATGTAAGTTAAGTGTGAAAACCACTGATAACGACTCTAGCAAGTTAAAACGATATTTAAATTAAGTTGCCAGCTTTAATTGTTCTATATCATTTTAAAATTGTTTGAATAAAAAATAATTTCCGGGTATTTTCTTAAATATTTGACACTACAAATTTATTTTTTTTTGTAACATAATGCATAGTTCATAGAAATTTTTAGATGGCAATAAGAAAGGGTTAATTTTAAATGTAGGAATAATATCTAGGAATTTATAAAGATTATCGTTAAAGATTATCCGAATGAGATTATCGTTTGCTTTCCGAAAAATAAGAGATTGAGTTTTATATGTTTTAGAACAAATTCTAAAACAAACTCTAATAACTATACAGTTATTTTTCTAATACATGCAAAGTGTTTGTGAATACATACATTGTAAATACAGATACTTAAATGTACGCATGTATTTATACATTAAATGTAATTACGTACATGACACGCTGCATGTGCATGCAAACATTCTCTGTACATATAACAATTTTTTGTACATCCCTACATTATACGTGCATATGTATTAACAAAGAATATAGATATATACTTACATGTACATAGGTTGCGCGTACAAGCCATATATCTATGCACATGTAAACATTCATGCATGCATTTTATTTACGCAACTATATGTACTAGTGTAATAACTATATGTGCATATAATTATGTGTACTAAGCATATGCGTATTGTATTATGCATATTACAATTTAATTATGTATGTTGTATGTACAAACAATGCTTGTGCAAACATTGTACATGTATATATAGGAATCACAAAGTGTATGTACATGCTTTCGTACATTACATGTACATAAAAATATGCAACACCATACATACGTACATAATGTATTTATTTATAGTATACAATCGTAATTACTTGCAATCATATAGTTTGATTACAAGTAATCATAATTACTTGAAATCATAATTACATGTAATCATATATTTTGATTACTTGTAATCATTAATTACCCGTAATCGTTTTTGTTGTGATTGCTTGTAATCGCAATTACTTGGAATCATGATCACAGTTGTTATCAAAGTTTTGGTGAATTGTAATCAAGATTACAAGTATTTTTTTATAATTTTGATTACTATAATCAAAATTATAAAAAAATGCAATCACGATTACAAGTAATTGATTATACTGTAATCGACTATTGTAATTACGATTACAGCTGTAATCAAAGTTGTAATCACGATTACAAGTAGTTGATGTATAGTTGATATATAATTAATCGATATATTTATTTAACTATTACTGTGTTAAACTAATATACTTTTTCGTTAAATCTCGAATAAATTTTTTTCATTATTATTAAATTTTAGATACTAATTCGGGAGGATCTATGTTGAAGTTTTATTTTTATTTCATTTACCAAAAAGAGTCTTAAAGATTTGATTAGAGATACAAATTACGGATTACATTTTTAACTATACAAGAAAAAAACTGTATACGCATACTTATCTTCATCTGATAGCGTTCGATTAAACATGTCTACATCTTCACATGCACCCTAAAAAAATATTCAAATATGTAAATTTATTGACAAACATGTATATTTTTTAACAATAAAACTAATCTTACTTGTTGAAGTGCATATGAGTCAACAGCTAAATAAGTATAAGTAATCTTGCTGAAAAAGATATTAAAATAATTACTAAACACATTGTAATAAACTTATTGTTTACTTGGAAAATTAAGAAATAATTTATGTCCTTTTACACATACTATGATTCAACAACAAATTCCATATATTCTAATGTAACATTATGTTTTGACTACAATTTTGTATGTTGCTCACTATTTTTATGCTTTGTAATAAAAAATGTGGACTGTTAGCTAGCTCAATAGATAGTTATGACAACATCCACCTTACAACTTTGTTTTCTTTTTAAAGATTTTATTAAGTGAAAGCTAACATTTATAATAAAATTCCAAAATATATTAGTCCCAGTGTGGTAAAATTAACTTACTGTATAATAATGACATTTTTTGGGAAAAGAAAGCATAATTCTGGCAATAGAAACCAAAATATACTGTATTTAAACAATTCATTTGGTAATTTTTTCGGAAATTCTGGTTCTAAAAATAATGTTTCATTTTACTTACATTCTCAATAAATTTTTTCTATTTCATGCTATGAGGTATCATGATGAAATTACTAAATTTTATAACATTTACCAAATTTTATTATATATTATAAAAGTATATTTTACTGATAATTTTATCAAAATCATTAGCAAAGCGTTTCAATGAAAATCACGACACTTTTTGGTGTTCCCATGGAGCTAGAAGCAACCACATTCTGGTAATTTTGATCATACTTTTTTTCTCAGTTTACCACTAAAAACTCTTTCTCAATACGACTATTTCATAATTGCATCGCTCTAAACTAAGAGAATATTCAATGTACTTGAAATAAATGATCTCTGACAGTAAACTTGTTGATTAACGGAAATGTATTGTGCGTAAAAAATATGCAGGAATAATCGATATTCATATTCATAATCGTCAAGCAAATATTAAAACTTTTTTATCCCTTGCCAAAGTTGTAAAGCAAAAACGAGATACAAAATTTATAGTTTTAGATATACTTAGCAAAAGATTTCAAGAAAACGTTAAAATTTTTTGATATATTTAGCTAAAAATATCGAAAATGTCAAATTAAAGAATTTTAATATTTTTTACTAACTTTTTCATCAAGTAATACTTACGTGCAAGGCATACGACATTCTGGGTAACATAATTTTTTTACTTCTTGATCATGATCCTTCAGACAATTTTCTAAAGATAGGTGGGGAAAAAACACCATAAATATAGTTTTTCGTAACTAAATATTATAATGCTTTCAGGAAGTAATTAGTGGATTTAGATTAATTTGAATCAAGCAGTGACCCTAAATTTTAGTTGCGTTCATCTAACCAACTTTTAAATCAAAAGGTGAGCAAACTTTATAAATATAAAACTCAGAATTAGAAAGTGAAAGCACTATTATTTTATTGCTGTTCAATATATTTTTAGAAATTGTTTAGTTTGTTATCAATATTTGTTCAATCAGTTTGCTATTAATATTTGTTTGCAATCAATACTTGTATGCAATCAATACTTGTATGCAATCAATACTTGTTTGCAATCAATATTTGTTTTATACAATGTTCATTTCATTTTTCTTTATTTAATTAATTCTAAATAAACAAATCGTTTTATTTTCAGTATTATCTCAGTTTCAAAATTTCCTCAAACCTATTACGGAATTATATGAAAAAAATAGAATGCATGACATGTGCGCCCAAGTCACCAAACCTAAAATTAACAAAAAATATTCAGCACAATCCAAATAATCAAACTTTATTTATTTTTAATTTAAAAGAAAATAAAGAAAAATTACAAAAATCTGTTCGCAGAATAGTTCTGTATAATTATGAAACTTAGATGAAGAAATTATTAAAAAGTAATGCAACAGACAAAAGACATATTTATATATGAAAGTAAAAACTCAAAGTAAGGTCGGGATAGCCTGGTCGGTAAGGAGCTGGGACCATGTCCGAGAATTCGACGGTTCGAACCCCGCCGGCCGAAGACTCCCCGTGTAGTTGGTGACTGATGCTCTTTAAAATTCTGTCGAATCGCAAAGTCCTCCATGTTCCCATACCTCTGGCGGTACTGGATTGGAGATCGATCGTTCTCTGAATCAGGTCAAAATTACGATCTGTGGATGAATGAATGGGTCCGCCTTATAAACAGGTGTGACGTATGATGTGGCAGAAATAGAATTCTTGGCCATAGATGGCGCCACTGAAAAAAACAAGAATCGCACACTCTGCCTTAAATTTGCCCGGTTTCACCAAGCAAGCTGGCCCGTGTGTTGCACGTGGCATTAGAAACAACCAACCAAATCTCAAAGTATCAAATTTTAGTCATAGTATTCATTTTTTGGAGCTTAGACACTATTTAGATCAAATTTAAATTCTGCAATAACCTTACAGTTAACCAGAATAATAAATAAAAATAAGTAATACATGGTGTTTTGTCCGTTATTTTGAAAATATTTGTTCTTTAAAGAAAAATTGAAGTGTTTAAAGGAATGGTAATCGTCCAAAGACGCTGGTAGATTAATTAGAATAAAAAATGTCAACACTTCTATACTTTGGAAAGTGATTCTAAAAGGAAAAAAAAAACATTTATGTTTGTTTGACAGTTCGAAATATTCAATGTAAGAATCAATTTTATTGACGGCATCAGTTTTTTTTCTTTTTTTTTTGCGCAATATAGATCTGTAGATAGTAATACCGTTTAGTAAATGTTCCCCGGGTAACTATAATGATAAATATGGAAATACAAAAGAGTTCAATTTATCGAAAGTTCACAGCCTAATAGATTATTGGTCTAGTTGCCATTTTTTAATAAAAATTTCTAAATCAATGTTAGTCATCATGAAATAAGCAAAACAATTGCTAAGAAAATTCAATCTATTTTTTTAACAGTAAATTTCAAAAGAACTTGTAAAAAAAATTTTAAATATATACATATTCAACATTGAAGAACTGTCGAAATCTAAAGTTATGTAAAAATTGCAAGTAACAAAGCAATATTGAACCTGCATTTACTAAGCACTTGATTGAATAAAAATGTATCAATATTTAGCAAACTTTACACTTTTTTTTCAAGGCATTGCAAGAAATAAAGGAAATTAAATACGAGTTGTCATTTAAAAAAAAAATTTTAAAAATTCCTTGACATAATTTACACTACTGAAAAAATATTGTCTTTTATGATACCCTTTTAAAACTGCCCCTAAGAAGAAAACAATGGGTAGTGTTAATAATATATGTTTCTCATTCTCACAGATGGCGCTCTTTGCAGTGATATTTTATTAATTAATATTCAGATTCCATTCAGACACTGTATCGTTAACATCATTTTTCGCTATGTTATCCAATATACTTTTCTCTTAGAAAGCGTTTTGTTATAACTTATGAAACTCACCCATCTTATATTAATTAGCGCAATAGGAATTCGCAAATGAATGAATGAATAAATAACGAATGACCCTGAAATTATAATATTTCTCAGAATTAAAAATTGAAGAAATGTATATTTATGACATTTTCATTGTTACTTACTCTCTTTTTGTTTCCAGCAGGTTCGAATATCATAAATGAGGGATAATCTATGGACTGTACAATCACAATATTTTACGTGGTACTCTGCACAACATTGGGACATGCAATCCTAAAAACAAACAGATATATAAAGTTAGTAATTTTTAGTAATTAATCATTTCGGTTAAAAAGTCAGTATCATTCACTAAGTTAACTAATTTTAATAAACTCAATTAAGTATATACGTTTATTAATCCATAAAATTTATTGAAAAAAGAACATCATATTTAATAGGTATTGTCATACCTCTTGCGTCTGTTTTGCACCGGTTCTTCTTTCCTTAAGGCCAGTATAATTCTTGCAGTTAGTCTGGTAAGGCTCTGGTAGTACGTGGATGGTACTCTGAAAACAGGTATCGAATTCATATGAATCTTTCTAATTGCGTTCAACTTATAGAGAAAATAAATAAATATTATTATCAGTAGTAAAAGTTAAAAAGATTCCGGAAGCACAATCAGCTGTTGGACAAGATTGTCGTGAAGAGTCACTTTTAAAGCCAATGGCATGATGGTTGCAATGCGATCAACATTACAAATCAGCTCCCATTCATAATGAATGATATTCTGCGATCTGAAGCTTTTTATTGTAACATAAGAGCAGCAGTAAACTTTAAATTGATAGTTTACGCGTTCCCAAGTTTAGAATTATGACTGAATTGTAAGTATGCTCCATTGTAAAAGTACAATACAAGTTATATCGAAATTTTAATACTCATAATAAAATTAATTTTATTAAAATGAAAATTAATAAAATTAATTTTATTGCCATCTACTAAATAAAATTAGTTTTATTTATAGTGAACTTTAAATAAAGATTTATTTTATTACCTAAATTATACAATGTAAAAAATTCCAGATCAAATTACGGTAAAAAGTTTACCCTATACAGTTTTACCCTGAAGTTTTATACCTTAATATTTACAGCAATATTATCTGAATAAAGTGATTTGATGAATTCACTGTATTGAACTGAATTGAATGTAGGGTTTAATGGCACAAGGTGAATTTACAGTTAATATTACTATAAAACATAAGGTATATCCTATATTTTTTCGTAAAATTTCACAGTAAAATGAACTGTTATCCTAAGTGCTAGTATTTTAAACCATAATTTGATGTAGAATTATTTTTTAGTGCATCATTAATATTGTTCCAAGCATAGAGGTTTGCTTACAAGGGAGATAAATGAAACAGTAATTAAAACTTCAAAATTTTTATTAGCAGAATCTACCAATAAATACAGCTATTTATAGCACTCAATTACAGCTCAAATAAGAGCGTAATACAGCAAAACGGAACACTATTGCAGTCACAAGCAGACTAATACTCTGACGAGGCACACTCCTATTTATATTATAGGCTTAACGCGGAAACACCGAAGCCTTCAATATGGTTCTCGACAATTCCAGTATAACTCCATAAATGTTAGTATAATCGTTGCGAAACTTGAATTTTCCAGATCTATCATTTCTTTGCCAAAAGTGGTAGTTAATTCCCTCCAAATCACCAAGATTATCCCTAAGTCCCCTAGACTATCGCCAAGTCGACAAAAATGTCACCAAGCCGAGTCTGTCAGAAGAAATACATTCGACGTTATTTTCTCTCTAAATTACGTTAGAATTACGCGACTTTCTTACTAATTTTCTAATTAAATTGCTTATTCAGGGTCCTTCTGAGATATTTAGCCTCATAACAAAAGAATATTTATAAAATTATCAAAATATTTACGAATTTATAACAGTATGAATCAATAAATAATAAAAATCAGACACCTCTCTTATCCCGTAGTTGTAAGTTCGTCCAGGTTGCAAACTGACACCATCATATTGAGGATTGGGAATAGTCTCAGGATCGTGTATAGTCATTCGTGCCCTCACAACAGGATTCATCGGACTGTACTCATGACTTTCTAAGTTCAACATTATGGACAACTCTATTTAAAAATTTAAAGCAGTTTAATCCTTTCTAGAAACAAAATATATTGTGCTAAGTTTAAAACTACGTTTTTTAGATCAAGACTCTCATGCAATTTCATGTTTAAAAATATTACATGTGTAAGTGTTTACTGAATGGTTTAAATTACTTAATGCCAATTCAAATAACATTCAACAATTAGGTATTAAGAGGAAGTAAGTCAAAGTAATTACAAAAAAGCTAGGAAATTTTTTTATTAATTTCAAAACTGACATGGCATTACGAACAATACCTGAAGAGCGCCCACTCCTTGGTCGAAACATACTGGCATTTAAAGGAATGGCTGATGCATTGGCCCAGCGAGCATTGATTGTATAACAATTGGTGTATTCATAATTGAAATATTGACCTATCCTAAAATGCAAAAACAATGTTGTAATATTTTATATATAAACTTTCAAAAAAATATGAAGAAAATTTGTAGATTGTAATAAATAGGAATTTATTGGAGTTTTTTTTTTTTTTTTTTTTTTTTTTTTTTTTCAATACTTTTTAAAGAAGGGTTATTTTTCAATAGATGGCACCACTATGATAAAATTTAAATGCAATCAGAATTATGATATTTCATGAGAAATTTTTATTTATCCTTTTAAAATGGGATTTTGGGGGTAGATTGTGGATATAAATTGTATTAACATTTAAGGAGGATTGGATTATCACTTTTATGGCGTATTAGTGGGTTTGTAGCTGGTTTTTCTTGTGGATCTTTTCTTTTTGTTCTGGCGTCCCCTGGATGCGGGATGACTTTTGAGCGAGTAAACAGGTCAGTATGGATTATTTCGCCTTGATGGAAAAAGTATAAGAAGCGTGAAGAGTGGCTGAAAAAGCAGTACGACGGGAGTGGGGATCGTGCCCGATGAAATGTTGGGTTGAAACTTCACCGCTGACAGGATCTATCATGACTGCTAGAAGTGTGTTCTGAGCCGGTATCTCCGAGAATGAGTTTAGATATAGCTGGAGTCTCGGAGTGAGTTGATCTATGCTGAAAGGTTGGTGTTTGGAAAGAGTCTCTGGATGCCGCGACTAAGTACGCATCATTGGTCGGATGAGCTGTTGTCTGGAAGAAAGTTGATCTGAAGCCTCAGAATAGTTGACGGGAAGTGATAGACTGAATGTCGCTAAGTTCAAGACGGTTGGCAAGAATTGAGCGTTCCTCGGCAGAAAATCGAACGTTTCTAAAGAACTGAATGGCGGTCAGAAAGTCGAAGTTCTCCTAGTCCACAAGTCTAGCTGCAGGCCCGGTGGGCGTTCCAGAAGGTGATCTGCAAGATTCTTGTGTATTTATAAACTCTAATTTCTTACCTTTTTAGTAACTTTTTAGAAGAGCATTTTATTCCGTATTTTAAATTATTTCTATCCGATGTTAAGATACCTATTTTAAGATGAGCCTTGGATATTTAATTTTAATTATCTGCTGTAGGAATACAAGGACTTAAAGTTTAAATGTTTTTGTAAATTTAGAATGAGCTAGTATTTTTATTTCGTAAATGTCTCTTTTAGTGTGAATTAATTGAATGTTATGCATATGAAATTTAAAAGTGCTTTTTATCGAAAAGTTTTATCTTGAGTATAACCATTTGGAAATTTAAAAGTGTATAAATTGGAAATTTTAGTGCACATGAAGGCATCTGGAAATGATTGAAGTTGTGTTTGTTGAAAATTTATAGTTATAATAAAATTTTATTTTAATTGTTAAATGTTTCATGTAATTCATTAGTTATTTGTCTATTTTTGAACCTGGGTAACCGTTACCAAAATTCAATTAAAAGTTCACAGCCTTGCCAAAGTTTGAAGGGTAACGGTACAAGATTTAGAATTCTCAACTTTTTATTAATGACTATTTCGATTGTTATTTCAAAATATTTTCGTCCTTTAAATTCTTAAAATAATAATTTTAATTACTATAGCTATACTTCTTTTATTTTATATTTTGAAAAAATAGAACACGTAACATATTCATGTTAAGTCGCATATTTTTGAGAGCAATTATTACAGAAAGTCGTACGTTACAATAAATAATTACTCAACGGCAAAACTGAAATTATCATATAAAAATCGTATTAGTTAAAAATTTCTAAATGTGTAACCAAATTAAACCGTGTACACTGATATAAAAAAACATGATCAAAATTACGAAAATATGGTAAAATACACCATGTTTTTTACCATGTACCATGCTCTATCGCCAAAATAATTTTACCGAAGCTCTTTGGTAACTATTTTGGTAAAATTAACAATAAAATTTGGTTTTTTATTATGAGAAAAAACTAGGTAAATGTGGTAAAATTTGGTAATTTTATCATATACTTTCGAGCATGGTATGAAAATCATATATTCGGTTAAATTTACTTTTCAGTTATGTATTTTTACCAATTGCGTGGTAACACGAACCATATTTTAGAAAATCAGAATTTCCGGTAAGCCGTTGCCATATGAAAGGAAAAATTATCAAATAAATGGTCTAAATACCGTTTTGTATAATTATTTTTAAGAAAAATAAGTTTTTTTAGAAGAAATGTCATTACCATACAGTAGGGTAATTGTACCAGAACTTTTTTTTCTTAAACACTTTTTTTGTCAAAATAATTAAATGAACTCCTAAAATACTCACAAACCGTCGCAAATTCGTTCCTCAAACTGGCAAGATCGAATTAAATCTTCTCTGGTGTGACCCATAGTTATCCTAATAGATCGGTTCAAATATTTATAGGCTTCCATCATTCTAGTTACATAAATCTAAAAAGATATAAAAGAAAACTGCATTAAAATAACGCCATAAGACAAACTATTAACTAAAGTCGCCAATCACTAGATATTTAACATTAATGCTAAAAGTGGGTTTCTTCAATTTCAATTCGTTTTATCACAAAATTTAACGCAATGTTGGTTGGTTAAAGTTTATTTGCACAAAAGTAAGAAATGGCTATATTGCGTTCGTTGCGTTTATAGGATGTACTGGGGAGTTCGGGAAAATTTTGTTTACCTTTTTCATGAAAATGAAAGACCAATCATCAAGAAAAAATATTTTTTTGAATCATATATTGTCTATTCTGGTCAAATACCATTGCCATTTTTCTGTCAGTAACATGATTCCACGTGCATAAGATTGATCTGGCAAAAAAAAAACTGATCCAGGTGATTTTTCTCCTTATTTGAAGTAAAAGTTTTACCGTGTAAAAAAGTTTTGTAAAAAAAATAATTAAAATTTTTTAGAAACCAAAAATTTGTTGTTGATAACATCATGGCTGCCAATTTGCACGCCGTTGAGAAATAACTTTCTTAATGGTAGCAACATTAGCGTTTTGGCTTATAAAATCTTGAAGTTTTAAGTTTCAAAAAAAAAAAATTAAACCCCCACGACGAATCAATAATTTTTTTAAAAAAATATGAGACAATACTAAAGATCTATTTGTTGACTAATTATACTTATGCTTGATAGTTGCTTGATATGGCTTGATAATTCTGTTTTTAGAAAATCCTTTCAAACTTAATTATTGCTTTACAACCACTTCATAAAGTCTTTTTCAATGACCTTACAAGTTAGCAAGCATGCAGCCTATTTCTCGGTTCCAATGATGATGCCCTTCAAAAATTGATTTTTTTTTTTTTAAAGTTTGAGAAGCAAATCACAGACATCAAAGCGGCGGCACAAATTTCTTACAGTAAGAACATGAGGGACCCATATGTAGAACTTGGAGATTAAACTCTTCTTTTTAAAGCAGTATGAATGGTCGAAATCAATAAATTTAATGTCTCTGCAATTTCCCAAGTTGTCATTCGCCGGTGTGCATCAATTAATACCTTTATTGCATCTTTATCGGCTAAAACTGGTGTGGTGCATCATCGTGCATTTTTATCGAAATTATTTTGAATCGAAACTTTGCAAACCAGCTTTGGCATTGCCGTATTCATCGAATAATTTTTTTCTTGCTTGAACAGTGTTTTTATCTTTTCGATATTAAAAAAGTTAACTATGCCGAAAATGCTGCTTTTCCACTTTCTATATTTGAAAGGACACCAACCAAAAAAAAAAAACTATTGCGTATAATCAATCAAAATTACCAAGGTAAACCTTGTTACATCAGCTGTTAAAATGTATAATGATTGCATGGTTTAAGTTGGAAGTTGAACAAGAAAAAAATACAGTTAAGTTCTCTGTTGGGAAAAACGAATTTACTTTCCGAACAAACCAATATTTTAATAATAATTTACAATAATTTTTTAAGCAACAATACCATAATTACAATTTTACAATAATCAATAATTTACAATAATTAATTTTTGCAAGGAAAAGGTCTTTTGTAGAAAATATTATTGGCTGTATATTAGCATATTAAGACACACAAAAAGCCTAAAAAATACTTTAGTACTGAATTAAAGTATTAAATCAATTGTCCTTGAGGTTAATTAAGAAAAAAACAAAAATATGATAAGGAACTGAATTAACCTCTTATTAGAATTATTTTTTAAATTTGAAAATACACTTGTTTTTTAAAAAACTGACTGAGTTTACTCAGTATTTTAAAATACTGGGTGAATCTACAACATACATCATCACTTTCGCCTTCATTTTTCTCACAAATTGATTTATCCAAGTTGCACCACATACTTTGTCGAACTCTGCAATAAATAGAAATGAGAGTGTCAATTATTGAAAAAAAACTTATCTGAAATGAAACATTTGCTGAATAAAATTATCTAAAAAATTCATTATTTAAACAAAAATTAGAATCTGATGTTCATAAAACTTTATAATCTAAAATGTAACTAACGCAATACCGACTCTATAGATTATTATTTCCTTCGCAGTCTTTAAAATAGATTTTTTTTTTTTTGATAAAAACTATTTCATGAAACAATTCTTTTTAATCACATTGTAAATCTGGTTATCTAAAATTCTCCTAGAATCCATCCGTAAAAGACGTCACACTTTCTTTCAATATTTTGACCCTCCTTATCCCATTTTGTCCTTTCACCACACCCAAGACTTCCTTGTCACATGTCACGCTATGCCACGTAAGCATATGCTATCAGTTTAGAAACAATGCTCACATTATAGATCATATTTTATTTTTAAGCAACTATATGTTTCAATGACAAAATATGAGTGTAACAAAAATCATGATTATAGATGTATACTTATTTTGATTTGAAAAAAAATATGAACACAAATCGTATAAATCTGCTGATTAAGAATGTAGTTATGTATTAATTTCGAATAAAGTGTATGTCTCACTTCTTGCTATCCCCTTTCTCCCCCTTGTCAAAAAATGTAACTATTTCGCGAATTCCAAGCATTACATATACTACATCATTACCGTGCTTGGTAAAATTACCATACTGTACGGTAATGACATTTCTAATAAAAAAATTAAGAAACATAGTTCTGATTAATAATATAAAAATATTAAACCATTCATTTGGGGATTTTTTCTGTCTACATGGTTATGGTTTTCCGGAAATTCTGGTTTTCAAAATTGTAGTACATCTTACCAGACATTTAGAAAAAAATTCAAAACTGAAAAGTAATTTAACTGAATGGTTTTTATGCCATGATCTAAGGTATCATAATAAAATTACCAAATTTTATTATTAATTATTAAAAAAACATAACTTATTGTTAAATTTACCATAATCATTACCAAAAAGCTTCGATAAAACTTACCAGGCTATTTGGTGTATTCATAGAGCCAGAAACACTGTAAATTTTGCTATATTCTGGTACTTTTAACTATACTTTTTTTCTCAGTGCAATAGTGATTTGTTACATTTTTTTTAAATATTATTTATGACTTCTAATGTACATATTATTTCGCTTTCACTTTTGGTAAAGTTTCTACAATAAAGGCAGTCATTCCACAAATAAAATAAAAATACGGTAAATAATTTTAAAATAGACCTACAATTTAAAAAAAAAATGTCAAATGAAATGTCAAATCAAGAAACAAAATCGACTTATCTCACCTGTTTCCATTACATACTGTAACCGCTGGAAATTTGAGAACAGGGGCTTGTTTAACATTAACTTCCATTGTAGTTGGATACTTGAAGTATATTTTTAAAAAAGCCAATGTCTGATATAAGCATCCTGAAAAATAGGCTATAGCTCCCAAAAAATAAAGTACTCGATAGGCTAAAGTTTTCTTCACTAAGAAGACATTTTGCATTGGTTCATTGCTTTTCTTTTTAGACATTTTTGTTGTAGAGTATCTTTCCCATACATCCATTTTCATCTTTATGTAATTAATATAAAATTAATTACCACTAAAATAAATGAAAACTGTTAAATTTAATAAACACTAAAATAAATATGTTTGTAAAAGGATAAGCATTACTATACTATGACTTGCTATTATTATAGATACGAAAGTCATTACATAATCAGCATTAATGTAAGCTGTAAGTTGGTGAAAAAGTTTTTTTTTTCAGACTAATTACTAGATTTAAGAACTTTCTTAAATGTTCTAAAACCCAAACATTCTATGAGAGTTAAAATATTATCTCTAATTATAACAAGTAAAATGAAATAGACAATCATTAATATGGTATGAATTGCTACTAGAATATTTTAAAAATGTAAAGCTTTAAACTTGAATAATTTGAACTTGTATGAATCGCTAATAAAATAGAAGAGATAAGTTTATAGAAGAGATAGTTATAGAAGAGATAGTTATAGAAGATATAGTTATAAAATATTAATAATTTTAAATGAAATAAAATTATTAATATCAGTAAATATTATTTAAAATGCATTTCGACAACAATATAAAATATTTAAATATTAGTTTTAGAATTAGCAACATTAATATAAGTAGTTGGTTGGTGAAAAAGTCTTTTTTAGTACTAACTACTGTATTTAAGGACTTTTTGAAATGTTCTATAGCTCAAACAAGCTCAAAATTTATTTTTACTGCATCGAAAGTTATAATATTATCACTAATTAAAATAAATAAAATGAAAAGGCAGACATTACTATAGTAAAAATTGATATGAAAATATTTTTAAAATGTAAAGCTTGAAATTTGAGTAACATGAACTTGTATGAATCGCTAATAATTTAGAAAAAATATTAAATGATACAAAATTGTTGATATCAGTAATAAAATGCATTTCCACAACAATATGAAATATTTAAATATTTTTAATATTAATGACATTAACATAAGTAGAAAATGGGAGAAAACATTTTTTCATAACTACAGGTTTTTCATAACTTCCTAACAAGCTCAAAACATTTTTATTTTAATCAGAAGTTAAAATTAAAACAAATTTAAAACTTATATTTATGCTTATTTGTTCAGAATAAAAGACATTTAATTTTTTTTAAATACTTTTTAGTTATTAATAAATACTTAATTAAATCACCTGCGACAGAGATGCAACTAAGCAGGTTTTTGCATTTTAACTCCTCACCAAATAAAAACCTGCTTTTTCCATTTAAATAAAATCTTACACGTTTCTCCTACAATGAGTGAGAAACATACATTTTTTCACTCTAAAATTTTTAAATAAAAGTAAGATTATTTTAATTCAACGTGACTACTGTATACGTGTACTTGTTTTAATCTATTTTAGCATATTTTATATTTCATATAAATTAATTGATTTTAAAGAATACTAAACTAGATACGTCTTAAAAAATTATAAATAATATCAAACTATGTCGTTAACTGTTGACTGTAAATCAACTTGTAAACAAAATAAGTAGTAAAAGTTGAAATCGAAACAAAATCGAATTTTTACACGCTCACATTATGTTTTTAACAACTGACACGATGTCTCTTATTCGTGCTTACATAGATGCCACACCTTCCATTTTTCAAATTCTATTCGTCAAAAAAGGGGATGGTACTTATCAATAAAATCGAATTTTTTCAAAACAAAGTATGTAAAAAAAATTTTTTTTGTTAGGGATCGTTTGCAAACTGTTTGAAGAAAATGCTAGTAAACCACACGCTTTAGAAAAAGAAATTTTCTTGAATAAAATTTTACGTGTAAAATATTTAAGTTTGAAGCAAAATTTATTTACAATATAGAATTGTTAAAAATATTAAGAAAAATTGCATAGACTAAAGAAACAATATTTTAATAATATTTAAATTTCGAAATTCAGTCAAAATAGCTTTCACTCTAAATCCAAATTTAAAAAAGCAGCTAAATACTTTTTATAATCGTAAATAAAGCTTTAGAAGTAATTTGACTAGATGTCAGTGAAAATAAAGTAACAGAACAGTTTCGGTACTGTTCCTATATGCGATATAACTTGGTAAACTGTGTAATTGCACTGCATGGCCCATTAAAATGATGGATGGTCCATTAAAATTTTTATAAAACTATTTTTTTTAATTATAATTTATAATAAATGAAATAATAAATTTAGTAAAAATAATGCTTCTTTATGAACCCTAATAAAATGACAGAGGATAAAAATGTCTAAAAACAACACTTTTAGTAGCTCCACCTAGCGATTGGTAAAATAACTACACGATTAAGTAAGGTATCACATATTGGGACGATGCCACAAATTCAATGTATTTTTATAGTATCATTTTGGTTTCCAATTATTTTCTTATAATGTTTCTTTCCTTCAAAATAATTTCAGAAGTATTTCACTTTCCATGACTAGTGCTACACGTTATAAAATAATTTACTATATTGAACAACAAAATAGTTGTACTAGTAAAATTTGTTATTTCTTTTCCTTTTTTCTTCGTTTTTTTACATCGTTAAAAAAATGTGAAAAATTTAATTCTAAAGCTTATATTTATTCATCTATGCCCGACATACTGTATGTAAAACAAAGCAACAATACAAACCGACTTTTAGACAGTTACGAGCAAGAAACTACGCAAAACATAACAAGAAGGATATTCATTCTACTTTAAAAAATTATCCACTAAACCTTTTGTCTTTAACATTTTCCAGAACAAAAATCACCAGTCGATAGATCCATACATTAAGGCTGGTTTTGCGTGATAACATTATAAATTTCTTACCTTTTCTACACGTGTAAAAAGCTTCCATTTTTATTTAAAAACTATATCGCTTCCATGCAAACTATAAATGAAATGAACTTTAAACTAAATTCTTAAATTAAAATATTTTTTTTTTACTAGTAGTAATGAGTTTCAAAACACAATGCAACTTTTATAACTTACCAAAAACTATTAAGTATAAGAATAAATATTTGAATTTTTCCTTATTCGTTGAAATACAATCATGAAATTATGATTCTTTGTAATTAAATTTTACTTCTATAAAGTAACAACAAAAACTAGCAAACGCTTACTTAATTTTAAACTCAGTAAATTCATTTTAACTTTATCAGTTCCGCTCATTTGATGAAAATAAAATTACAAAATGCAAATTTAGTGTAATAAAAACTTTTCAATCTACATGATTACTGTAATTACAAAAGGGTAACAAAATGGAAAAATAAAGTATCAATTTACCTTTGCTTTTTTTCCGCTTTTAAATTGTTTCCAAAACAATATCAATATTTAACTTATTTATTCCTATCATCTATAGAAACACTAAGCTTGATTATTAAAATTCCAAAACAACGTACGTTTTTACTATTCTATTTTCGCAATTTTTATTTTAACTCTTCCCTTTAAAATAATATCCACACATCACCTGATAATGCACGCTACACTATTTTTCACCATTAATTCTTGCAAAACAACACAAACTCTGGAATGTAATTTATCAAACTTGTCTTAAATAAAACTTGTTTAACTTATTATTCAAAAAAGATGCAAAATATAAATACATCATAGCTAACTACACACGCAATTTCTTTCATCGATTACAGAACCGCTGAGAAATCGTACGATTAATTAGAATATTAAATGCAATAACAAGTTGAAAACGATAATGAAAGGACAAAAATATTTTTTATTTGTTTTGTGGCAACAGGTGCTACTTGGATAAATCCATCTTTTTTGTAATATTCTTATAATAGTATAAAAGGATTTTCAACGTAAGTGTGTCAGATATAGTTTAGTTTTCATGGTATGTTTTTTGTTAAGATAAATTATCTTGAAAACTGTTATGGTTTGTGAGATTCAAAGACCATTTGACAGTTATGAATCGATATGAAAAACCAGTATGTTTACAAAGTATTCAGCACTACTTCTAAATGGGCATTACGATGAAAAGAATGATTAACCGAGTAAGATTCAATATCAATACATATTTTAGATTTTAGCAGAAAATATATTTATTTATTCTAAAATGAAATATGCAGTTATTTAGTTTATTTTATGTGTAAGAATAAATGGCTAAAAATATCGTTATACACTAAAGCTTTTTGATGGAAAAAAATATATATTGGCTTATGTTGCACTTCCATACTCCTTTTTGGTGAAATGCACTATTATCTGCAGCACTTTTCTTCTTTTCTTTTTGGAAAATCCTCACTTTTTTGTTAACCCTTTCTGATTCACTACAGTGTTCTTTATGAAATTACGGGTTAAGGCTTTTTCCTGAAACTTTTGCCGCACTTTATTTCAAATTTTGTAAAATCCGAGATGTGCACCGATTGACTTTATTTATATATATGCAAAGACATAACAAATAAAAATCTTAATTTCCTTCAGAAAATAAATTTATTACTTTTTTGTGCGAGGCTGCTGCCGGTACGTAACTTTGATTATGAAATTATTAGCATGCATTGTAAATGTAATAAAATAATGAAATGTTATAATTTATAAACCGGAAAGATCGACATTTAGGATATGAGCAAGATAGTCGAGTTACGTTGATGGCATTGATTAACTGGGATGCTAGTTAGTTAGTTTTAATTTTTGCGCAAGAGACAAAGGAGACTATACGATTAACTGGGATGAGACAATGGATTTAATTATGGATTTAATTACCATCCTAATAGTAAACTGCCTTATACCAAATACGAAAAAAATTTATTGTTCTAGTTGGGCACTACAGCTTTTGTTACGTGATGCTATAATACCTCAAAACTGTATTCCAGTAAACTTTTCCAGATGCACTTCAGATAGTAAAATGGATTATTCTTTTTTTTTTCGTTCATAAAAAACGAATAACTGATTGCATTTCTCCATCGTTCAAACCTGGTTGAAATTTCAACTAATGTCAAATGCATTTTATCTTTATGCGATGTTATAAGCAACACATATTAGAGAAACCTCATTTTCTGATATGTTCTTAGACATGTTTATGCATTATTTAAAAGTTGAGCAATTAAATTGAATTGAATATAAAGTTTAATGGTTCAAGGTCCAAAAAGGAAATATGCAGTTTTAAAAACAGATTAAAAGTAAATAAAACAATACTTGAAAAATCAAGTAAAATGATGAATACTCTGAAATAATGCAAAGTTAAATGCGTTCATAAGGGGATAAAACTTAATAAAAATGGTAAGCACTGTAGTACAGTTATATAAAATTTAAAATTCCTAAAGCGAGTAGAAATTCAAAGCTGTTAAGATGATGGGTTTCATCTAACATTCTTGTATACATGAAATGCAGTTGCATCGCATCTTGTATATATAAATTGGTTAAATCAAGGGCAAAAATATTAAAATGTAATGAATAGTAAAAAGAAAAATTTTAGTACTTATTTCAAATATATTTTAGAAAATTCGTAGATAACTGTTGCTTAAGTAAAAATAATGATCAGCCTTTTTCATTACGAATTGAGAGTCTCTTTTCAAAATTAATTCTTCTATTTTAAAACAAACCATGCTGCACCACTTAATTATGACACTATCTGTTTACATGCATTATATTTCAATTATTTTTCAGGAACTCCCTAATCTGCATGGAGAATAAAATTGAACAAAGGAACATAAACCAAAACATTCCAAGTCACAAAAAATGACTTTCGAAAATAAAAACTCTGAGCGCCGCGTCCATCCAGACCAAATCAGCCCTGCCAGCCATACGTCAACCAATTCTTTCTGGAAAGAGGATGACCAACTTTTACAACGCATGAGTAAAAGAAAAAATCAGAAAAAGAACTGTTTCAACATTACAGCTAATAATTGGAAGTATTGCATTTACATCGTAGGCAGCATCAGCATTCTAGGTGGATTCCTTTACCAAAGCTTATCGTTCTTATTCATGTTCTATGAATACCCATCTAATGTAGAGTACTATGTTTCAAACGATGTGGAAATTGATTTTCCAGCAGTAACAGTGTGCAACGCCAATCCGTAAGTAGAGGTTTTTGTTTCTGTTCGCTATTGAATCGTACTGAAACAGTTGCCTATTTTTCTGAATCAAATGTATCCACTTAAAGTATCAACTAAAAAAGATATAAATACCGTATTAATAATTGAAAAAAACACTCTGTGGTTATAAGCAATTAATATATTTCAAATCAGTCTTTTGCTTACAAACATTTTTAATTGAGGAATTATTGTGTCAATTTAAAAATAAAATGCAAGTTTTTTTAGTGGAAAAGCTACAAATTGATTTTATACTGTGTTTGTGGACTTGCAGATATGCCAAATACACTATCATAAATTTTAAAAACATTTACATAGTAAACTTTCTAAGCTAAATTTATCACAGCAAATAAAGTAATAAATTTTATATCTTTCAAATTAATTAATTTTAGAAATTAAGTAAGTAGTAAATTTGTTTAGATTCATTGGCACAGTGACTAATTGATGTTATATCACATCTGCAACAGCATATGCATTAAAAATGAAGTTTAAAAAAATGGGTGCAATATCTATATTGAACTAATCGTCTAGAGTTAGTGAGAATATTTTTATTCAGTACAAGTGAGTAAACTTCTTTTCTCCGAGTGTTGTTAAAATTAACTTCCAACGTGAACAGTCAAACGTAGAAACATATCCCAATTAGCTAGGATTTTAATAAAATAAATGTTATTCTATAAAAAAATATCTATGGGCAAAATATCTTCATGTCGAACGTAAATATTTAAAAAACAATCATGATGTATTTCAATTGCTTTCTTTTAACGCTATTCTACACATAGTAGAAATAGACTTAAACAAAAAATAATTTTTGTGTCGAATTATCTTTGGATAAATAAGTTTTTGAGTAAAAAGATTTTTCGATTTACTTAATTAGTTGTACACAGATCATGAAATATGCAAAAATGGGAACAAAATAACGGGGTCAAAGCTTTCGACAGCGCTCTTCGCTATTTATATTACATAGTGACCATACTTTTAAGGTGCGGCTACCCCATATATTTTGTGGTTCTAGAATCCAAATCCGTTGAGATAAAAGGTGTGCTTACGTTGGGAAAGTGTATTTTACTTCCCTTTGATCTCATTCCGCAACTTAAAATATTGTTTGCACTAATTAATAAACATGCTTAAAGACAGCACCTCTAACCATAAAGGTTGAATACTAGCAAGTGAAAATTCATTCATTAGAACAAAAACTACCATAGTATTCGTTTTTTTAATGTGTTCATTGTACAAAAAAGGAACAGAGCACTCTATGCAGATGATATCTTAAGTTACGAAATCAGACACAAAAACGTACTTTTTCTGAATAAACAAGCCTTTTTTTAATAGATTTTCATTTTTGGCCCTAAAAATACAGGGGATAGCCAAAATCTGAAAAATATAGCCATATCTCCAGATCTTAAAAGAATCGAAAATTTTTGCACACAATTTTAAAATTTGCTCTTTAAACAATGATAATTCCATGCAAAAAATAGCTTTTAATAATTATTTGCTATTTCTTAATAATTTGTTTAACAATGGTCGAAAACGTTTTGATTAAAAAGACATACAATTTTTTAGATATTTTAAAAAATCTTGGATTGCAAAATCTTGAGCATAATCGGTCAAATAGATTCCAAGTTATCAAATTTTTAAAAATCCTCCATTTAAATTTTGATTTCTCGAGAACTGTTCGGCCAATAGCGTCTAAATTTCGTAATTTGCCAATTTGTTTCTAAAAAAAAGAACGTAACATTTGATTACATAAACACAAATGAAAATTATATTTTTCATAAATTCTCAAACAAGTCTTAGTGAAAAGAAAAATTATTACACAAATGAAACAATTTTAAATTGTTTCACTGTGCTTAGTAATTATACAAAATAAAAGGTGGCTTACCGTTCTTAATAAATTATACATTTTTTTTTCAGGATTAGATATAAGCTGTGGTGTAAAGAAAATCCCTCCATATGCGTTCGCAAACCAGGGGAAACTTTAAAAGTAAATAAAATTTACGTCATTGTATAATTTTAAAATATACACATTTGCATTGTGTAACTTTTAAGAAAAAGGTATTTTCCCGTTCTTAATTTTGAAAAAAAAATAGAAAAGGTTTCCTTCTAATAATTAAAGCATCAATTATATTTTTATTCTAAGATTTTAAATGTTATTATAGTAAATCCTAATCAATAAACAGATTTGTGTCAGATGTGTTTTCGTGCAAGAGCCATATTTGCGCTATACGATGTCTAAAATCTACTAAAAGAACGGGATTAAAATCAAAATAAAAGGATTGAAATTATATTACATCGATTTAAAAGATCCAATGTTTTAAAAACTAATTGTAGATTTATGAGAAAGTTCTTAAGTAGTTTGTAAAACAGTAATATGTTGCTGCAGTAGCCAAGGAATATAACTATGCTGTTTGATAGTTGCCAAGTGAGACTCACACGGCAGTTAGCCCCTGATCAATATTAACAAAACTTTACGGAAGCAATTCATGTGTTAAAAAATAAAAATTCTTTTATTTCATTGGAATTCTACGAGTTTTTACTTTGATCATTGAACAAACTTTGTTTTCATGCTTAGTGATTCTGTGTT
Source organism: Parasteatoda tepidariorum (assembly GCF_043381705.1). Taxonomy (NCBI): domain Eukaryota; kingdom Metazoa; phylum Arthropoda; class Arachnida; order Araneae; family Theridiidae; genus Parasteatoda; species Parasteatoda tepidariorum. Next base: position 67,548,747 of record NC_092204.1, on the reverse strand, counting down.
ATTGGAGCGCACTCTATCCCCTGAGCCACCGCGGCTCTCCGATTCATACTTTATATACCGTCGTTGAACAGTCGACCCAATTTTGGGTTTACTTCCCCTACTAATGCTCAACTCTGCCTTGTAATTTTGAACCCAATCAGAAAAACAAGGCAACTCCTGTGTCGAGCAGTGGGAGAAAATTCCTTACGAAATTTTTTTCCACTGCTTGAAAATTCACAAGAAAATTCCCGGACATGGAGAGGAAAACCACGAAAACCTCCCATTATAAGCCTGACGGCAAGAGGACTCTAATCCATGATCCATCTATCACTGAGAATATTTGAGCGGGGTGTGGAATTCGTATTGACCATTCATTGTGGAATTTGTTCTAACCCGGTTAATCTCATCATTAGAAGTAGAAATCTCTATCCCCTGAGATACTCAAATTCATACTTGCTGCTTTTCTAAATACGTTAGATCACTTTGCTTGATAAATTAATTTTTGTCACCAAGCGCAATAGCCAAAACAGGCAATACCGCGTCGAACTCTTGGTCAGCCACTTTGTGCTATGATGTCATAAATATGTGAGTCCAATATGTCGTGAGTTCACAAGCTTGTCGATTATGTATTCTTCGAACTATTTACCTACTTATTACCATTTTATATGTTTTATTCTGTCGACGACATAGGAACCCAGGGCCTACGCTATACATTCGCCACCTCGTCAAATGTGATAAAATCGTAAATTTGGCGAATAAAATTATGTTTGGGCAAAAATATTGCCGAATGATTTTTTTACACTGCAACGAAAAATATACAACTTGATCCTCAAATTTACGTCGAAATGAATTTTTTTTAAACAAATCAGCATTTTTTAAGATTACAGTAATTTTTGGTAGATGCTCCGCATAACCAATTAAAATTAGGTCCAAATAATGTAAAAACCAGAAACAAACTACCGTAAAATAGTTTTCTACGAAAAAAAAAAAAAAATCATAAAAAAATTTTAAGACTTGCATTTGGCGAAGACTTTCGAACATTTGCGGATACTTTTGATATTTGGCTATTTACTGGCTAATAATTTAAAATCCTTTGCTTGGGCCCTAAAAACCCAAATGAATAATTTAATTTTGAGAAAAATTTGAAATTTCTCGATACATTTTAATAGTTACTTATAAATAATATATAAATTATAAATTAAAGGATGTTCGACAACGACAAGCTGATGAGTATGATAAGTTGAGCAAAGAAAAAAGAATCAAATTAGGAAACCAGTTTGAAGACTTCGTTCTTTATGCCGAATTCGCTGAAATAGTATTAACTGAACCGTAAGTTGTATGATTGTATGTACCACTTTTATTTTAAATTAATATTTTGCACTGTAAATAAAGTGAGGTATGAAATATTTATGAAATTAAATGTATTATTAACCGAAACTTTGACAATTAAAGAAAATAGCTTTAATTTGTTTAATACCACACTGAACGTGGTATTACTCCGAGTTTGTGGCTCTATGGGAACACCAAAAAATTCAGTAATTTTTACCGCAGCACTTTGGTGATGATTTTGGTAAAACTAACAACAACAAAATTTTGTATAATATGCAATAAAATTTGTTTAAAAGAATAAAATTTGGTGATTTTATCATGATACCTTAGAAAATGGCTTAAAAACCATTTATTCGATTAAATTTACTTTTCAGTTTTGTATTTTTTACTAAATGTGTAGTAATAAGAACTATAATTTTGAAAACCAGAATTTTCGCTAAACCGTTGCAATAGGAACGGAAAAATTACCAAATGGTTTAAAAACAGTTTATTTTGGTTTTGTTACCAGACAAAGTTACCAGAAAAATGCCATTACCATACAGTACGGTAATTTTACCATCGTGGAACCTTCGATACATATAGAAGATGACTAACTCTTAATAATCAATTTGTTACTTTAAACCAATTCTTAAAGCAGGAAAATTCATTGGCCAAGTATTAGGGCTAATTTATCTTTAGGAATTAGTTCGCAACCCACATTTCTCCTTTTACTTAAAATGGTAATAAAACCTTTAAAAAAACATCCAATGGACAGCAAGAGAGGCACAACATGTGATCTGTCAATCTAAACAAATGCTTGCAGTTAGAGGCAATGTATGTTACACAATTGAAGAATGGTCGCATTTTTTGTTGCAATCATTCAGATTTATAAAAATTGAGTAATTGTTATTATTATTTTTACGAAATCATGCATTTTTAAAACGTAATAAGTTTTGAAGTTTTATTATAATTAAGATACATTGATCATTATTTGTTTCCCTAATTATTTCATTTAACAGTAAAAATTATTATTAAAATTTTCGAAAGATTGTATTAAAGTAATGCTCACTTATTTTTTATGCTTGCAGATTTGCTCAGTTTTATGATTATGAGTTTACGAACTGTTTTACATTTAATGCTCGTTGGGGAGAACAATGGAGTATAAAATCTGCAGTTCTTTTTAATCCTATCACAGGAAAATCTTCAGGTATGTTATGAACTTAGAGAGTAACATTTATTTAGAAAAGTAGTTATTTATTTTCAGTGGATGAATTCAGTTATAAAAGCAATTTCTTAAACTTTTAGTATCATGTGTTAAAAATATCTATTATACAAGATGAAGAACAATTATCTTATCTATGTAAGTAGATAGTTGCTGTTATCATCAGTCCTCAACATGATACCCAGCGGTGGACTGACTGATTTAAAAATTTAAAACCTCTGAAACAAAGTGCGATAAAAAATGGAACAATCGATATGTCTATTATGAAAGCTGTAAACCTTTTATGAACAAATTTTATGATTGAGTTACAAAAGTTGCCAGGAGATGACGCTGTTCTCTATACAGTGTTCTTGAAAGGAATAAAAATGTCATAGGACTATAATCCAACCTGTGATATTTCAGTACCAGCTCATTGAAATACATGATTTAAACCTCCTATTCCCGGTACGATAACCTCCTTTTACGTTTTCGAGCTAAAACTGATCGCTCTGATCATCAATCGCTTGCAGCGCTATCTGTTGGCAGTTTTTATAACTGAATTTCATAATTTCCATTCAACATTTTTAAAGCCATTACGTATTACCGTTTGCTTTATTTCTCCATTATTTTTTATTTACGAGATTTTTAATTTTGCAATCAGTCAGTCAATTTACTGGGATTCTGTGAATAGGATATAGATATCGTGAAAAAATTTTGAAGTCAATAATTCGAGAAACTTAATTGTGCAACTGCATTTTCGATATTTTATTCCAAAAAAAATCCATTTTTTGTAAAGTATTATCTGTTTGTTGCAGAGTTAGTTATTTGCCTAAATATTGATGTAGATAACTACAGTAACATGACAGGTCCCCCAGCTGGCTACATACGAATGGTCATGCATGACAATGACATTATTCCTAACCCTACTCAAGATGCTGCCAGTTTAGAAGCAGGAGCCTTTTATTCATACAGCATTCAAAAGGTTTAAATTTTGATTTTGCTTATAAAGATCAAGAAATAAATTATAATCTCTGTTGGTAAGAGAAATAACAATAATGGCTGTATTGTATTTGCATAAATATGTGAGATAATCATAACTAATATGTGGTACCACTCTACATATGCGAAAATAAATTATGTATAGGTTAAGGAAAGCTCCATGTCGTTATTTTTTGAGGTTATAAAACAAAATTATTAGTTCGCCTTTTTTTACCTACTTTGTTCAAGACAATGTGGTTTACATGTAATGAATCTAATAATATTACAGTGTATGGAAAGGACTGATACCAAAATCAGTGTACTGCTTATGGGATGAAACAACAAAAACCATCGAATGAATGCTGTTTTCTGGCGAAAGTCATTCTTTATATGAGAATAGCAAGATTTTGACAAGAGTTGCTGTTCTCCGTCATTCTAACGTTAACGCTATTAGAGCTTCACACCTCATGCGCGAAAATTTCCCACTTAATCGCAAGGTCAATGAGGAGTAAAAAATGCGTAGTAGATCTGAGTTACGGTTCACGTAAGACACCCTTTATGCAAAATCTCTCAAATATTGAAACTGCTGTCTCTTAACGTTTGAACCTTAACCCTTACTTTATGTGCTTTAGAAAAACAAATGGTCTTATACACTATCTACCAATAAGTATTGCATTGCGACACGTGTGATTGAAAAGAAAAGCAAACTTTATTCATAGTCAATAGTTGGTAGAGCCTCAACGAGAGGCAATTACAGCGTGAACCCACCGGTGCATACTTTCCACAAGTCCTTGTGTGACGGCTAGTGTTAATTTCTTCCACTCGTCTTCCGCACTTTAACGGATTACCTTAGATAATTTGCAGTTTAGATAGGTAATGAAAATATTAACTGCTTTTGAATTTTAGCAGCAATACACATCTTAAATAAGATTAAAAATAGGCATTTTGCTTAAAAATAAAACTAAGATAACAAATCAAGTTAAATATATTTATTGCAGGTAACAACTTATCTACTCGAGAGCCCTTACCAAACAAGATGCCGCAATTATTCAAAAGAAAGAGAAATCCGAACAGGAGCTAAAATGAGCCAAAAGGTGTGTTTATTTTCACTTCACGTATTTACTAATAAAATTGGAATTTTCTTAAATATCGAAACTCAAAATGAAAGAGAGAAACACAGAGATGCAAAGAAAATTACAAGTAAGTTTTTCAACAGAGAAAAAAGATGGGTAGCCAAAGGAATATTCTAAAATATAATCTTTAATTAAGAAGTTTTAAACCTTAAATCTATCTCTGTTGATTAGGGATTTCGTTCTAATATCATTGATTCTATCAATGGTAAATTATTTATTCATTTCAATAAAATCTCTAATTAAAAATTTTTAAATTTGTCTTGCCTTATTATTCTAGAATCAGTCCTTAAATTGTTAAAATGTTGAATCGATTTGAAATTAAAGTCATTTTTCCCCTATTAGCGAATCAAATTTAAAGACAATTGCTGACATTAATAACTGGAGTATTTACCAAGCTATATCGTATTACAAAAATAATTAGTTTAAAAGTAGTAAATAGTTTAGTTAATTAAAGTTCACGCTCATTCGAAACCATTTCTTTATAAAATCAAAATTTATCTTCTTTTTGTTTAGAACTGTCTCTTAGAATGTTTTAAGAACCAGACAGAAAAACAATGTGGTTGTTCATATCGAAGATTATCCTTAATGTACGGGGGTCAACCATGTGAGTTTAACTCTCAAAGTAAGTGTACAAATAACTTTTAAGGTATAAAAAAAATTAATTTGACCAGAAAAAAGCTATAGCTGTATACCCTCTAGTTGAATAGTTTTGAATAGTTTTTTCAATTATCACATTTTTTGCGTGATTTTTTAGGTTTCAAAAGCTATCATGTTTGAAATCGCGTCAGAGAATTTTTATTTATTTTTTTTTCATCCTTAAGTTCAAACGCTTCGAAGCATGACTCATACATTCCTGGTATGAGGACATCGCTTTAACGACTATACAAATAATTTGTTGTTGCTTTGATACCGAAGTTTTTCATATTTAGAGCTGAAAAAAACGGTATCCAACAGATATAATCTGTATCAGTGGTTATGGATTTTATTTGTTAACAGTAAAAAAATGTATTTTTTGACATATTACGATGTAGTTTAACAAAAAATATCTGTAGTTTTAAAGAACAGGAAATTTCTGTAGAAAAGTACAGAATTATTATGAAAAAAACGGTATCCAACAGATATAATCTGTATCATTGGTTACGGATTTTATTTGTTAATAGAAAAAATGCCTTCTTTGACATATTACGATGAAGTTTAACTAAAAATATCTGTAGTTTTAAAGAACAGGAATTTTCTGTTGAAAAGTACAGAATTATTATGCTTTTTAACAGAAATTCTTTACAGTATAGTGCAGAATAAAACTGAGGAATTGCCCTATTCCATGTATTACATGTTCTTAAGCCTAATAATTTTTTAATTTTCAAAATATCTCTTCTTCTACTAAGTTTTTAATATAATTTAATTATTTTTTAACAGTGTACTGTCTCGGTGTCTTTGAAGATGAAGTATTTAAAGCTTGCAATGCTGAGTGTCCAATAGGGTGCAAGTAAATTTGTTAATATAATAAATTAATTATATTAAATTAATTAATAAATATTTAAAATGTATCTATAATTATTCGAAAAATATTTAACTACACAATACATTATTTTCTGTTATATTAGAAACTAAATTTTGAAATTATTATTCTGATTTGGAATGTATAGCAAAATAATTTTAATTCTTTGATATTTAAGGAAAGTGGAATTCAATTATATCAACACTGATAAAGAGCCATTACCTGAGGTAATGAAATACCTTTAATTCACTCAAAAATATAATTTCTTAAGAGCTGTTTCATAATTAAATTTTTTTCAATCATAGGATGCTTCTTTTTATGATAATATGGGTCTCGGTAATGTTTTCGAGACTACTGAAGAAATAAAGTAAGTTTTTTTAAGGAAACATAAATAAATTAAAGCATGTTTAATTCATATATTAAAGGCATATTTTCGTTGTCGTCGATTTGAAGCATAATATTGATATTTTTACATTAATAACTGTTATTTCAGCTACAAAAATAATTTAAAAAATTACAACAGATTTATTTAATCTGCCTGTAAAAGAAAAGAAAAACATCTCAACTACTTCAATCAACCACAAAATCTACTCAAACTGACCAACTACGCAACTCTCAACTACTTCAACCTGGCCACAAAAAGTGGTCTCTTCATAAGACGCACCTATGCGAGTAGTACTTATTTATTTATACCAAAAAATATATAAAGTTAAAAATACACTAGAATATTTCGAAATATAGCGATATAATCTAATTACGCAAATTACAGGACTAATTGCAGTATAAGTGCATTAAAAAACACTTGCCTGGTTGGTAAGAAATTGGGACCATGTCCAAGAGGTTATGAGTTTAATCCCCTACGACCGAAGATCTTCGTGCAGTAAATAGTGACAGGTACACGTTAAATCTGTCAGGTCACAACATCCTCCATTTCCCCATAATAACTCAATACCTCTGGGGGTACTGAATTGGAGATAGACCATTTTCTGGTTCAATGACGATTTGTGGATGAATGAATGGATGTATGAATTAGAGGGTCCTCCTTTAAAAAATGGGCTGTAACATGTGCGTAGCTGCAGACGTATTGTTGGCCATAGATGGCGCCACTAAAAAACAAAAACAGCGCTCTCTGCCTTAGATTCACTTAGTTTTACAAAACAGGCTTGACGGTATTTGGCAAGTGACTTATAAACAACAAAAACACCTTTGCCTTTCTGAAAAGACAAATTATGAAAACATGATAGACACGTATCGATTTGTGCAACTGCCTCGTGGTTTTCGCAATTAGACTATAACATATTCCTATACTGTTAAGACTTTGGAGCTTATTGTGTGCATATTTCCATGCAAATTCTGCAGCAAACTTCAAATAGTGCTAAGTAGTGCCATGCAAATTATTTCTTCTGAAAGTTGTTTGCAGCTTAATGTGGTTAGAACTAAGTATATTTTCAGTTTCAAAAATTTTGCACGATACTATGCACTGTAAAAAATACCGGATAAAATTACAAAGTAAAGTACCATTCAGGGATTTTACAGTAAATATTACTGTAAAAATTACAATACATCATATTTTCTATTCCATAAAACTTTACGGTAAAATGTACCAAAGCTTAAGGTGACAAAAATTTTTACTGTATTTTTCTCCAGAATTTTTTACAGTGTGGTTTAAAGTAAAATTATTATGGTTCAACATTTTATTTTATAACCGTCGTTGTCTATTCAGTTTTGAGTTTATAATGATCTATGAAAGTATTCTTCTGGAAACGTAGCCTGTCTTGCTAATTAATTGTTTGTAAGTTTCTGGCACAAGAGCTGGAAAAGGCAATACAGTGCCTGGAACCGTAGTGACTCAGGGGATAAAGCGTTCACGTTCCAAGGAGGTGCACCGGGTACGAGTCCCAGCGATGGCTGATTGATACTAATTCCGCACCCGGCTCGCACAGACCACAGTGCTGACGTAAAGCATCCTCAGTGGTAGACGGATCGTCGTCCCTTTGCCGCCAGGCTAACCGTTAGAAGTTTTCATGGTTTTCCTCTCCATGAAACTTCAAATGTAGGTTAGTTTCATGAAAAAGTCGTCCACGAAGGTAAATTTCTTTCAATACTTAAGCCAGGAGTTCTCTAGTCTTCCGGATTTTGTTCAAAATTACAAGGCTACGGAGTTTAACATTAGTAGACGTAAACTCGAAAATTGAGTCCGCAGTTCAACGGCGGTTATAAAATAAAATACCGCGCCTAACATTTGGACGATCGTAGACCGTCGTGCTAAATGCTAAATTTATTAAACATTCAGATTATTATCTCTTTTTAACGCTTTACAAATCTTTTGAACTTTCATTTTGCCTATCCGCAATGCATGGCAAATACAAAATGTTTTTACTCAAAAAGGGGGAGAAGTTTTCTTTTTCTTACAAATGTTTTTTTGAATATCGAATATCGTATATTTGTTCTGCCAACTAATTCGACAAATAAAAAAACTAATTCACTCATTCAAACAAACAAAATCATTAAACAAATCACTTCAATCACTTTATATATTATATTCATTTTGTATTTCATACAAAATTTATATTTTTACTTTTAGGAGAAATATGGCGTGTGTGCGAATACATCACGATTTAACAGATACAAGATCTTTGAAGTATCAACCAAAATACGTGGTAAATATTGAAACATTTCATAATTTGGAAAGTTCCTCTACACTATCTATTCTTTAATCTTTAATGCTGATAATATTTTCCTAATAAAAAGTAAATTCTGATTTATCATTTAAAAACATTGAATTTTTATAATTGTAATTTTTTAAACTATATATTCGCAATCTCGCTTAAAATTTCACAAATATCACTGATACATTTTTATAATTTATTTGAATATTTTATTTTGAGTTCTTTTTATCCATTATAATATATATTTTTAATTCAATGAAGTAAAAAATGCACACTTAATTGCAACTTAATATTTAAGTGTGGATATAAAATGGTATCTCAATTTAAGGAATGTTTATCAAAGTGGGATTAAAATTCTTAAAATCCAGTTAACTAGTTAGAAAAATGTTTCTCTTCGACAACCAAAATCCACTCTTTGCATTGCTTTCGATGCAAAATTTAATCGAAATCAATGCTTCCCAGCATAATTGAAATATGATAGTAAAACGCTACAAGTATTGAATTAGAGAAGAGGTTCCTTTAAAAGTAAATAATGATAAATCAACTGTGTATGCCATGTACGTATACGGGTGAATTTGACACAGCACAGGCCAAGGTCATAAAATAAATTTAACAACATGTAATATATTTTCATTTTGGAGGTCTCCATAAAGAACCATAAGAACACCATACCATATGCTGCTACCATAAAGAATCGGCCATAATATTAGTATAAATAATTCCTCGTGTTAGTAAAGGGTACAGGTAGTGTGTTGTTGTTGTTGTTACACATCCCCTGGTGAAGGAAAGCCTAGACCAGGTCCAGAAGGCCCCGTCGCGTCAGTTCCCCATATGTGTGCAGAAAGTCTCTATCAACCAGCAGCTGCTTAAAGGAAGCGCCAAGGCAAAAAAGAAGGTGATCAGGACTAGCAGGTTGTGAGCAGGAACAAGGTTGGAAAGTCTTCTTCCCATTTTGAAACCTTAAACACTTAAGGTGCCCACTACGGAATCTGGCCATGGCCGATTGGAAAGGTCGATGGCCGCAGCATTGTACAGATAGTGTTAATGAAGTAATGGCAGATCAGGAGGCAGAATCAACCAGCTCGGTACCTAAAATTCCAATATGGCAGGGAATCCCACAAAACAAAATGTCAAAACTAATTTTGTGAAAGTTAACTGATACATTGTAAAAAGTACCGGTAATCTGAGTGCCGGTACTTTTTACTGTAAAATCAATTTTTACAGCAGCATGTTACAGTACAAAAATCTGACACACCCCCTTATTTTTCAGTACTAATTACAGTAAAATCACTGAATTACTCTAATTAAATAAACATTACTGGAAAAATAATGATATAATATTTTACTGTAAAAACTGGATTTGCGGTAAAATGGATTTTACGGATGATGCCTCCTAAGTGCCGGTACATTATACTGCTGTTTGATCCCGAATGTTTTACAGTGTAAGTGCTTAATAATACATAAAATAGGGTGGACTTCGCTATTAACATGACCCAGCAGATGGAGAAAAAAAACTTAGGCTGTCAGACTAGATGCATAAACCTTAGAATCTTTAAGTCCTAATACGTGAAAATCTAATCATTTAGGTCAAAAATTATACAGGGTGTTTACTGTTTTTATTTTGCGCAATGTACACGCTCAGAAAAGTTCTTTTATTGTTTAACCGTAATATCAGTTACTAGATCCAGAGTAAAGTAAACATTTGTTGTAACTTATTAAAATGCCAAATTTGTCGACCATGTTTCCGTTTTAAGTTGTAATAAAGTGCCGTGAAAACAAATTCAAGAAAATTTATTTTGTACAATAATATGGTTCAACTTATCACCGTATTAACGTTGCAGCCAATTTTAACGATACAATTTTTCAACCTCGCGTACCTTCTGGCTGTACTTATGTACTATGGAGGAATTAGGTTAGCAGTTACCTTATCAAAACTGTCCAACTATCGTATCAAAAATATAAATTTCCAAGGTACAAGAAAGTATATTCTTTCTTAAAAATCATTGTGTAAGATATCAATTTGTTACTTCTTTTAAAAATATTATTCTGAACATATGAAACAAAAAATGTTGAGCGATTTGTAAATATTTTTAAATTGATATGATCTTTTTATTTTATTTTTCTAGACAGTTGAAGTGTTCAGCTTATTAGGAGGTTATAGTGGATTGTGGCTCGGTTTTTCGATTTTGCATTATTACGGCTACATCTTGGCCAAAATAATGGAATTCATTCAAAGAAGAAAAGTTTTTGACAAAAGAGAACATCTCAGAAAGACTCGGAAAATGAAAAAGCACTACAAAGGAAGCGACTAATAAATAAATAAAAAATTCTTATGTTTTTATGTCATTAAATAACTTTGAAATTAATTTTAAAAGTTCAAAAAACTGCTTTTATAGCGAGTAAATAAAAAAAAATTATTTTCCAATGAACAATATAAAAAAATGCGTACCAACATTATCATTTAAAAATTAAGTTTTTTTTCGAAATAATTGGCAAAAATAATAGCACAAGAGAGGGGGAAATCTTTTCTTTTTTTTTTCGTTTTCCGTTGCATGAGATTTTGTAACAGATATTAAATACTCATATATAGCTGATTTCAAGTCTGCAATTAGTCTCTCTCTCTCTCTTTCTAAGCTACAGTTTTCTTAATGACATTTTTTGTCTATTTTATTCGAAATGCACAAATTTAAAAAAGTTATGTACAACAGTGGGTCGCATAATTTAGACAAATTTCTAAGAAGTTACGGCACATCATCAGGATTAAAATTACATTAGAACCCATGCTGGAAATGTCTTAATACGCTGCTAGGGGCACTTTCCAATTACAAATTGTTTTTTCGTGTGCTTCTTAACAGGTGCACTCGAAGCAATTCCTACACAATTGTAATTCTGACGTTGTGCTCTTACTCCTCTAGAAGTTTTTTGCAGCATTTATGTGAACCCTTGTTACACATAACGTTTTTAAACTTCTACATTTCGACAAAATATGGACTAAAATGCCATTTAAAAAAATCTGTAGCTCTCGAAGCAAAACTAATTTCAGTTTTGAAATCCTCACTCCCGAATCAGGCAAGATCAAGTATTTGTATAAATATCACTGAAAAAAAATTCCCAGTGTAATCATACAATAAAATGTATTTGTACTAAACATTCAAATTCTGTTTAAGCAAGAACTAAATTTTCGAGTGACACAGGCAGAATAACTTTATTAAAAGAAGTTATTAAATAATTAAAGTTACTAAATTAATTGCATTAAAATAAAAGTTTGGAAATATATAAGATTTATTGATTTAATATAGAACAATAACTTGGAGTTCAAACAAATCTTACAAACAATCTTATTTTTCTTAAAAAATCTCTTCAGTGCTAAATATTAATTACAGCTGAAATTTAATTAGCTAACTTTTGCAAAGATAAATTATAGTTGACATTTAATCAATTTCCTACTTTTAAATGTACCATCCATACAATTTTCGATGCCCAATAACTTTTACGCTTCGCAAGTATCAAAAATATTTCGAACTCAGTTTAGACAATAATGAATATTTCACTCCCTTTGAATTACTACTTAAGGCAAAATAAATTTCTCAAAGATTTACTTAATTGTTTCTCCAAACTTCAATTAGTTTACTCTCTTACTTTGATAAAGTAAGTAAATATTAGCAAGCTCCTTAAAATAAATTATTTTTTGGAAAATCAGTTGCAGTGCTGGTTTAATCAAAATATATTAAGTAATTTATAAATCTTTGATAGCATTATCAACAACTCCAAGAACCCGAAAGCAACTCAACTACTTAAAATATTTCCTGGATTATAAAATTCTTAAGTAGTTTCATATCAAACTTGTCTGGGATTATAGTACTCCTAATGATAGCTTTAAAATATTGGTTCTTAAATATTTATTGAGAGGAAAAGCAGTAATTAAAAATCGCACTAACGCCACATGTGGCACTAGGAATACTGAAATTCCTAAAAGCGGCGTTAGCCGTTTAAATTTTTTAATTTCAGTTTCCCTTATTGGTTTTATAATTAAATCCTTTTTCGTTTGCTTTCATTTCATATCAAAAATGTAAGAGTTCAAAACTTTCTACATATTATCCAGATACTTAAAATCTTAAAGAAAATAAACACAGTCTAAGGATTGTTTGTCATTGAATTCAATTTAAAGTATAGTTTACTGACTCAAGGTCCAAAAAGGACATGCTACGGCAAGCGAAATTTTTGAAAAAATTGCCAGAGCCCGCACAGTAGATGGTGAGTAAATGTGGCAACTCATATGATGAAACTTGTAGATTGAAATATTTTTATTAAATATAGTGTCATCTCGATGCTGGAAACAATTGAAAGAATAAGTGCTTATAATACAGTTTAAGCATATAAGGCTAACATCGTACATCACCCGGACACAACGATATAATAACGTAAATTTGTAAAGTGGCATAGTAAAGTGACCACTACTTTCAACAATACCACCTTTTATACAAATTCAGTAATGACATGCAAACTGAATGACGTCACTTACGTTATATGTAAAAGAAAACATACCTCTTGCCAACACACGACCGAAACTTAATTCTTTTAATTCAATATGTTCTGAGGAGTAACATACCAGTCCTACAGAAACAGTTCAGAAAGAGCGTGCTCGAAATTTATGTTCATAAAATGCATAAATAAAATCACATAAAATGATGATTACTAGCAAAACCGAGCATAAATAAAAACGAACATAAGCTAAATCTGATACAATGGTAAATACTATAAAACAACTTGCAATTTAAAATACCAATAGTACGTAGAAATGCAAAGATGTTAGGATGGTGGGTTTCATCTAATAAACTTTGTTTGTCATTATTAAACACTTATTTTCCTGAAAAAAGAATGAGAATTATGAAAAAATTGGTAATGAAAAAATCAAATAATATTTTTGTGCTATTGGTAAAATAATTCTCTTCGAGAAAGAAAATATTTTTGTGTACCTCCTTCAATTGTTTGTGTGATTAATAATGTTAAGCGAGTTGTGTAAATTTTTCGGCTATTCCACGCAACAATCAATTAAAAATCTATTAAATCAACAAATAATTAAAAAACACAACAAAAAAATTTTGATAGAATTTAATTAACCTCATTCAATTATTTGCATAATTGACAGTACTAAGTGAGTGAAGGAGTGCTATAAATATTCGGATATGCCGCTTCGAAAACAAGGTTAAAATCAACAAATAATTTTAAAAATTATAAAATTAATCAAATTTAAAAATATTTTTAATTAGCCTCATTCAATTATTTGCGTGATTGACAATATTATGTCCGTAAGTACTGTAAAGTTTTGGCTATGCTCCACGGAAAACAAGAAGAAATCAATAACCACATTAGAATCATAATAACCAGGATGAAACTGAAACAAATTTTAAGAATGGTTGAATATTGGTTGATTGGAGTTTATTTGCACAAGAGCCAGAAATGGCTATACTTCAGACACTAGGCTTAAGAGTTATTGTTTTATTTATTATTTTTTAAAGTAATGGATGTAGTCCTATTGTTTTAATAAACTGGATAAGATTGCGATGTATAGGGTCATCAAGTAAGGATAAAAGATCAGGATAAAAACAAACAAAAAAGTTTGTTCCCCAAATGTTTGAATCGTATACCGTCTGTTAAAATATATTTAATAGTGCTGTCGGCATGACACAGAGAACAACTAGGGGCAGGTTCAGCTTTCAGTAAATGTTTATGGATAAAACGGGAATGACCAATGCACAGTCTATTAACTAAAACTTGGCTTTTGCGATCAGAAGATATTGTTTTACAGGTAAATTTAGGGTAAATTTTATGTAATTTTAAATTAGTTCGGTGGAAGCTTTAGTAATTTTCTAGTAAGTATATTTATTTTAATCTAATTTATTTTAGTCTAGTAGTATTGCTTCGTCTAGTAGCATTCTTTTCAGAAAAAGTTTTGTTGAAAGCATTGCTTATTGTCAACATCCTATAGATAAAATTCTCTGTTCACTCAAAGAAGTAGGTTTCATCTTCGAACATTATAAGGATGAGAGTTAATTATTATGAGAAAAACAAGGAAGAACTTTAAAATAGTTAGAAAGTCTAGAAATTTTTTTTTTAATATAATTTTTGACAGGGTGATGAAAATCTTAGGGGGAAAAACTATTTAGGTTGTACCAAGCCTAAAACTAGATTAAAATTTTGGCAACTCAGCAAAAGTAAAAATATAAAACAAAAACAGCTGGTTTTTGAGTAGTTCAAAATGATTAAAATTAAATCAAATTACAAAATCCTATATCATTAAGGTAAAGCATTGAAAATGATATTTTTTCATATATGCTTACAAAAAGGTTTTATGTATATAGAAATAAAAATCACCAAATTCTGTGTAACTATGAAGATCGCAATCCTTGTAAATATATTGTTTGGGACGTAACGTTTCCTTTCCTTTTTGTGATAAAAATTTGTTTCCGAAGCAAATTTTTAAAATAAAAATTTTTTTAAATTTATCTTCAGTAGCAAATTTTTATATCAATATTTATTGCATAAATTAAGTAATGCACTTATTTATATAAATTAAGTAAACTGAAACCATACAAAATATGCAAAATATTGCTGTTTGCAGCCTTTTTTTATTTTATTGAAATACTTTATCCAAACTTTGAAGATAAATAACTTCTTGAATCTACATCAAAATTTTAAAAAATTTCAACCCCACACTGAGAAAAAAATATGGTCAAAACTGCCGAAATAGAGTAAATAAAGTGTTTCTGGCTCTATGAGAACACCAAAAAGCGCAGTAATTTTTACCACGACGCTTTAATAATGATTTTAGTAAAGTTAACAAGACATCGTCTTATAATAAGAGCTAAATTTTGATTAAATGTGCAAAAACTTGGAAATTTTATTATGATACATAAGAGCATGACATAAAAACCATTTATTCAAAGAAATTTATGTTTCAGTTTTGAATTTTTTACTAAATGCAAACAATAGAATAAAAAGAACTATAATTTTAAAAATCAAAATTTCTGTTGTTGTTGTTGCTTATCCCCTTGGTCTAGAGCCCTATACCAAGTCCAGGAGATCATGTCGCATCAGCAAGTCAGAAACAGTCTCTCCATCACTCATCAGTTGCCTCACAGAGGCACCAATGCAATCCAAAAGATGATCCGAAATTTCTAGTAAACCGTTACCACATGAATGGAAAATTTATAAAATGAATTGTTTAAATACCAAGTATTTTGGCATATATTAACCTAGAATTTTGTTGTTTATTTATCAGAAATGTCATCACCATACAGTATGGTGATCTTACCAGACTTTTATTTCTCCGTGTAGGTCCTTGCTTGGAGCTTAAATTATAACTTAATATATTTTTTTTCAAAAAAATATTGAAATAATTTATTTTAAATATTTTTTTTTTATTTAAAAATTTATTTCAGAGTTTTAAAAAGAGTGTATGAAATGTATTTCCTTCAAAACTGTCGAACTTTTCAAAATTGATGTTTACAATTTAACTTGTCGGAAGTGTGAGCCTCAAAAATACACACAAAATCGCCAAATACGTAAAGAACATCTCATGACAAACAGAACTCTGTTTAAAAAACTTCATTTTTAATAAACAATAAATAAATATAAATATAAACTAACAAAAATATAATTAATTTAAAGAAGTTTCGAAAAGAGTGAAACATTAATATTTATCAATCTACTTAAAAAATTTCACTTTAAATAAAATGACAGTTGAAGGATGAAACTAAAATAATGGTTAAATATATTATAAACATTTTTCTGCATTGAAAACACAGTTATAAAAATAGTAAACAAATCTTCAATGGTAAACAAAAACAATAGTGACAGTGACATGAATATCACTAGGTAAATCAATTAAGCAATTATCTCGTATTTTTAAAGCACGCCATTCCTTTTTCTTTGAATATTATTCATCTGAATGAGAGATGGGGTACTCAGAATTGAAATCGACTGATAAACAGCTCTTTTACACAATACCGAAGTAGGACACGAAAAAATAAACTGACTTAAATTTAAAAACATGCAAAATAATTTAAGCTAATAAGGAGTGAGCAGGAATTGAGAAATTCACCATGAGAAAGTAGTAATATATATTAAGGGAAGTCAACCCTTTAAATAATAACGAATAAAAACAGTCAAAACCAAGAAAAACGCGTTTGATTTATTCGAGCCCACTTTATAAACAGCTTTCACTTCATTAATGGTGCAGAGGTGTGCTACTCGGGATTTGATTTTGGTTGTAAATCACTTTTATTTTGATAAGTTTTTTTTTCTAAAGAACTGTTATAAGTTCAAATATATATTTTTTTTATTAGTTCAAATATATATTATTTTATTTTATTTATTGTAGTTTCTTACTTATTAGGCATTACCTGAAAATTTAACTGCAATAATTCAATCATTCATTAAAATAAACATTGATTGTCATAAATAAAAGTTTTAATGGCAATTGTTTTTAAAATAAAATTTTAAAGTTTGCATTTTTTTTTCTATTTTAACAGTTTTAAAAAGTATTTAGTTGAAACTGGGTTTGATTTAACCTGTTGCCTTTTCACCAGTTTCAAAAAGTGTTTGATTAGTTACAAAGTTTAAACAAAAGGGATACTTTATTATTGGATTTCACAGAGATGGAAAATGCAGAGTATCTGTTATAATTAAACTTTAAAGATTTCTTTTTCCTCTTTTATTCTTTCGTAAAAATGAATGTTGATTATTATCAAACTCAGTGGCGCGACAGCCCATAGAGAGCCAAGGACTACTGTGCCCATCTCAGTTTTCTTGACCTTGGGCTCTGGGGTTGCAGGATCAGATGCTCCGGTTAGATGGTCAGCCGAAAGCGGAACCCCCAGTGTTTAGTTCCCAGGCATGCTTGGTTCTCATTTATCGACCCACTGAAGGGATGAAAAGCTGAGTTGATTATTATTATGTCCCTTATTATTTCATTTAAAGATGGCTAATTATTACTGTAATTAAAATATTTGCCATCAGTAGATTTATTCAGAACCTCTCTATTAAAAGAAAGGAAGAAAAGAATTCAGCCTCAAGCGGCAGTTTGTCACGTAACCATTCAACCTACTAGGCCGTGGACTTGGAATGTGATGAGATATAAAATATGCCAGTTTTAAATTTGAACTCTAGACTCTGGCACAGAGTACAGATATGGTATTTTTTTATTTATTTATTTGGAAAAAATCCCTGTACATTATTATTCTTATATTCCTATTTATTTCATTTAGAGATTAAATTATTACTGTAATCTATATTAATAAAATGAGGAATTCGTCTGTGCTTCCCTATTATAACTCCAAAACCGTTAGTTCTATCGACCTAAAATTTGAACAATGGATAAAAGGACAATTTTTAGCCCCCGATCGTACAAATCCTAAAGTGAGGTTTATTATAAGAATTTTTTATACAGCTTTTTGAATCAGAAATGATAAACCATTTCTTGTGCATTTGGTTTGAAAGAAATTGAAAAGCAAGAATACAGCCGCAACATTCCGAGGAAAATACAGAAAATTTGAAGGTAGTTTCTCTGATATCACTCCCTGTGCACAACCGCACTACCAACATGGTTATTGAATTTATATCCATTCGTGTGTAGCACATAAAAGCCGTTAAAGTTACATAAATTGGGATAAAATAACTGTTGATAAATCACTGCAGGTGTTTTATCCTTAGTCAAGTTTTCAGAAATATCAACAATTTTGACATGCATGTCATTCCACATAGAAATCAGCTCAGCTGATTCTAAAACATTAAAATCATCTAAATCTATTTTTGTTACAAGCTGTTTTTCATCCTTAATCCAAAAGTGGGAATTAAGGAAGGTCTGTTGTTGAAATGAGTAGAACATGATAGTGCTAAAGCGTGAGAGTATAATGGATGCGATAGGTGATATTTAATCTGAAAATAAAAGTTAAGAGAGAGTCTATTTCGTCTCAAATTAAGAGAAGGTTCGTTATGTAAAACATGTAAACTATCGATAGGTGAGGTACGGAAAGCTCCTGTGGCAATTCTGAGTCCCTGATGATGGATAGTGTCTAAATATTTTTAAACCGACTTTCCACCTGAACTATAAACTATAGCACCATTATCTAACTTGGAACGAATTAAAGAATGATATATTTTGAGCATAGTGTCTGCCCCCCATGATTTAGTAGCCAGTACCTTTAAGATATTTAATTTTTCAAAACAGAATTTCCGTAATTTCTGTATGTGAGCTTCAAATATCAATTTTGAATCCACGATTAGACCTAAAATTTTGTTTCCAGGACAACAGGGATTCCATATTCACCCTGATTCTGAATTTTACATTAATACAGGGAGGCTGTGTTATTAATGTAAAGTTCAGGATCAGGGTGAATCTCTCTTTTTCGACGGAAATGACTGCAAGAAGTTTTGTTAGATAAAAAAGTGAAACTATTCATATCAGACCATTTTAAAATCTTGTTTATCGAAAGTTGTAACTGTTCTTCAATAGTTCGCATGCACGTGGCTCTGCAAATCAATCTAAAATCATCTACAAATAACTCGCCCCCTTCAACTGTATTTAGTAGTTGGTCGGTTGGTTGATTAAAATTTATTAGCACAAGAGCCTGATATGGCTATACTGCGCCAGTCACTAAGTAAAAAAATGCTTTATTTTTAAAGCAGTGAATATAGTCCAATTGTTTTGACAAACGTAATAAGATTGTGGAGTAAAGGATCACTCTGCAAGGATTCAAGATCAGGGTAAAAGTTGCCGAAGATTTTCTGTATTTGGTAGAGATGATAAAAATTCATTTATTTTTATGAGAAACAGAGTCAGCTAATCATGCTACCTTGTGAGACTCCTCCCAGTTGGTTAATATCATCTGATAAAATTGCATTAATGCGTACCTGAAAGGTTCTGTAAATTAAAAGTTTTTAATAAAATAAAACATGTTTCCCGTATTATTTTAATTAATTAGGTCCATTTAAATACCATGTCTTCAAGTCGTATCGTAAGCTTGTTCCAAATCGAATAGTACTGTCACGAGGTGTTTATTCAGAAAAGCTAATCTTCTACTTGCGTTTCTAGCATAAGTATATTGTCAATAATTGATCTGAATTTTCTAAAACCACTCTGGTTGATATATATTTCGAGATTCAAGAAGTCGGATAAATCTGGTTTTAATTATCTTTTCAAGCAATTTACAAAGGCAGCTAGTCATTGCAATCACTCTATAATTGTTCGAGGTTTTAGAATCTTTTTCGGGTTTGGGAATAGCTATAATTAATTCAAAATCCCCAGTATTTAAAATTTTTAAAAACTAATTTACAGACTTAAAAACAAGATTAATGAAAAAATAGTACTAAATCGCTTAAAGAAAATCTTCTTACTGCTATTGACGCCAATGACGCTTGATTAATTTTGGTGAGAAGTACAATAACTAAAATATAAAAAAAATTATGAAATAAATAGAAAAAATTAATGGAGAAATTGTATAAATTTTTTCAGGAGAAAAGCAATAATTCGCCGTACTATTGTTGAAACCAATGATGCCTGATTAATTTTGGTAATAGGTACTAAAACTAAAATTTTAAAAAAATAATAAACTATTTACTAAATAGCAAAGTTAATGGACCAATTGTACTAACTCATTTAGAAGAAAAGTAAAATGTCGCCATACTACTGTTGAAGTCACAATGATACTTAATTAATTTTGGTAATAGATATTATTAAAACAAAACTATAACGCGATACTAAAAAGCAAAATTGATGGCGAAACAGTACTGATTCATTCAGCAAAAATATGAAAAATAGTCATACTATAATTGACGCCAATGGTGCTAATTAATTTTGATAACAGGCACTTTTGGTGTAATGATAATTGGAGCAATGCCAAATATACTAATGTAGGAGAAATTAATAAATTTGGCACTTAATAAAACTGCATAAATCCTGAACAGTTTCAATCTGAGTAATATGTATCGAGGTTTTGCGGGCCATCGAACAGGATAAATACCAGAGAAAAGTTAGTTTAAACCAGTGGCTCCCAACCTTTTGTGGACCATCGCCCCCCTCTTGGGGTTGGCTGACACATATCGCCCCTTTCTCTTTTTGTTCAAAAAACCATTCAGTGTTGCTTGTGAGCAACCAAACACTGAAAATATGCAATGTTATTTGATTTTAATTTAAATTGTAATGCAAATAAGGAGGCACATTTATCCTGTCATTTTTATTAATTAAAAAAAANGCGATACCAAAACGTATGACGAAAACGATCCTGCACTTGAATTTTTTTTAATTTTTAACTATCATCATTATTTGTCTACACCAGAACCATAGGTTTCATATATATTTTCAATTTCAATCTCAAATAGCTTTTATTATTAATATTATAAGCAATTTTTATCTTTTGAGTACTTGTCGCCCCTTGATCGCCCCCCTAAGGATTATCGCCCCCCTAAGGATTATCGCCCCCTTGAGAAGCTCTATCGCCCCCAGGTTGGGAACCACTGGTTTAAACCATCATTAGTTGGCCTCGAGCAATAACATTCTTAACAATATTGAATACAGTTAATCGTTATTTTGATGAAATGAATTATTAATAACGTATTTTGACTAATTTTTATAACGTTAATCTACAGGCAAGGACAAAAAATTAAAATAAAAAAATTGGATTTATTTTTGCTCTATTAATTGTGTTGGTCTACGTCGTTCAGTTTTGTTCATGAATTTTCAGTGCTGTTCAGTACTGCTTTATAGATAGTTTTCACCCCGTACTGAGAACAGGTATTCCGCTTGTTAATAATATTTCAAACAATAGAAGTCAAAAGATTTATTCAGAATCTTTTTACTAAAAGAAAGAATATAAACAAAGTATAAAAAGCAGATGGATATACAATTAAATTATAAACAGAAACAATATCAAATATTTTATATAGATTTTTAATTCCATAGGCTTTTGAGCTTTAAAAACAGCATAATAGTTAATTGACTTAATTTTCTCGAAAAGATTTGAATTATATTTAATACTTTTTTGTTTCAAACTAACATTGTCATCTTACATAAAAATTTCCTTCATAAGTTCAGGATTTTAATAAATAATTATCCCATAAAGAATGCAGAAAAAAAAAACTCCCCTCTCATAGTACATTAAAATTGTTTACATCTTAAATAGATACATAACGGTAAAATCTTCTTCATTAATCAATGCACTAAGTATGAAAAATGCATATTGAATTTTATAGATTAATTTATTGGAATAAACAAAAACGCAATTCATTTGGCTTTATCGCTATCTAAAACGAATACGTCAACTTTAAAAAGAACACGCAAAAACTATTGATTAATAATTTATTGTAGTAAATGTAACTTTAAATATTGTTTTGTAGTAAATGTAAACAACTTATTTTTTCTTTAAGTGGAAAGAATAGTCATTCCGACGCAACTATTTTGCCATAAATGCTATCAAGGATATGAAGATATTTAGGAAAATATACTTAATTTGAGGAATACGGTTATAAATAAAACGTATGAATTTTTGTATCAAATGAAATATTTCAAACTTCTTTGAAAGAATAGTGGGTTAGTTTAAAGTTATTGTTATTGTAAGTCGTAATACGAGCTCGATTGCTATTGCATATATAATCATCGTATAGAAATAGAAAAGGCTCTGCAAACTTCTCAGCTATATTTATAAAATTTCATAACGTTAAAAAGATTCTTTTTTCAGAAAATACTTAACGTTGAGATCAACCCTTTGTTCAGTCGATACGTTTAACTAATTAGGAATGTGATTGATTAAAGTCAAAGTATATTAATAACAAACTTCATTGACTTTATCACTAAAGCCAAAAAATGAATTGTCAGAATTCACGATTTTTTTTTCTTTTTATCGAAACCGCTTCTCGGGAAACTCTCAGAGCGAACATTTTGTCAAATTGAAAAAGCTACTAACTTCAATTGCTTAAGGGTAAGAATTTCCTCAGAAGCATTAGGCATTATGGAATATCTTGCTTAACAAAACTGATTTCGAAATGCAACATAAAGTTGAAAAAGTGTAAGTAAATGATTGTTCCATAGTCGCCATAAACCTGGAAAATTTTATTGCAAAATTTGATTTGAATTTGTGCCACTCCATAATACAGTAGTAACGGTTTTAAAATATGATATTGAAAAAAAATTAGTTGGAAAACAAAACGTTTAAAATGCTGTGAGAAGAAACATGAGCAATAAAATAATTGCATCAAATATTTAAGAGTTAGAAATTCTGTGATACAGTGATGAAGCTATTGCCAAAATAATGAAATGCAGCTTAAGGAATGCTGAATGGTCAAAATTTTCTAAAAGTGTAGCTAATATAGATCTATCGTTTATTTCAAAAACATCGTATCTTAGAAAAAGTAGACAAATTTCTTTTATTTTTCTCAAAAGAAAAGAAGGTATCATTTTCAGACATATCTATTCCACCATAAATGTTCCGTAACATAAAAACAGTCGTAAGAATGTATTTATTACACAATGAATACGTAAAACAGGTGAATTATTGCATCTGATATGGCACGTTGCAGTAGTTATTGAAGCCGAAATAATATATATTTGATTGATGATGATATTCGTTTATTCAATCTGAAATTCATACACAGCTTTGTATTTCATCCATCAGCAGGTTAATAAATCAATGCTACTTATATATACATAATGGTTGATAATAGCATCTTTTGATATTAAATAGTGTCTTTTCAGAATTTTCTTTTAAACTTGATATTACTGTGCATTGATCATTAAGTGTATTGATCGATATTGATATGTAGTCGAAAAATTCTTAAAATCAATACTTTTATTGAAAATTTAGCAAATGTCCTTAAAAGATATGAATCATTTTTATTTAGAAAAATACCGCAATTTTAAGTAAAATCACTGTTATCATGAAAAAATTTATTTAATATTTATATTCTATTAAAAGCTTTTTAAAATCCGTTATTTTACAATGAGGATAATAGAAACATCTTAACAAAATAGCAAACAGAACTCGAATATTAAAAAAATAAAATCAACGTTAACTATTTCAAACATTTTTCAGATGATTATTTGCTTGAAGTTCTTATTAATAAGATATATTTTAAATCTGAATTCCCCATTATCCGCCATGACAAATAAACCGAAACAAAGACGCTATAATAAATCTATTTGGGAAGAATCATATGAGCCTAATTTTGATTTTAAAAAATCAAAATGTTTTGGCCCTTCACCCCAAATCACTCCTTCTGTTTATACTGTTACTAATTCAGTATGGAGAAGTAATAAGAAATCGAGACGTAATTCAAAGCTTAATAGGCGAAAAGAATGGAAAAAGAAATTTTCTTGGTTGAAAAACGAAAAATGGAAGAAATTTATTAACACTGCGGGGTGTTTTATCATTTTGAGTGGATTTTTGTATCAAAGTTCAACATTTTTAAGTATCTTTTACAACTATCCAACTATGGTTGAGTTCAATGTTGCGAATGAAGTACAGCTTGATTTCCCAGCTGTAACAGTTTGTAACAGCAATCCGTAAGTAAATATAGTTTTAAACAAAATAAAAGTTTGTTTGCTTTTAATTAGTCAAAACATTTCTAAATTTAAGCATATAATAACAGCATAACTTCTAGTTCTTCTAGCACTGAGCCGAACTTGAAAAGTTATTTCTCAAGGAATGTAAAAAGTATTAAGAAAAGTATTTTTTCTTATCCCTTCATGGGGGGCATAGCACACATTCAATTTTTTAGTCAATTTTTCATTTTTTTTCTTTAAATTTCCTGAGCAAGAGCCAGAGGAGGCTACACCGCGCTTAACAGTTGGTCGGTATTAAAAGCCTGTTGATTTAAATGTTTTGGAAGCATCCAGCGTCTTAGACATTCAATAAGATTTCTATGTGAATAGTCTCCAATTAAAGTCGATAATTCAAGATATTTACAGTCAAAATATCGTCGTCTCTTAATTTTTAAATTTGATCACTGGGTCAAGGTCAAAGTATCGTCTTCTCTTAATTTTTAAATTTGAAAACTATATCGATAACCTTATGGTTTTAAATTTTTGAAAGGGACGAATCTAAAATTCACAGTCTCTAAATTTCTCTCACAGAGAAAACTTTCTTAATTCTGCAAAATATCTGCAGAAAGATTAGGTAAAAATTTTTATCTCTTTTTTTAAATCTCATGAATTTAAATCGATGATGATTCATGAAAAATTTTATTTATTAGTCAGAAATATTGGGGGGAGGGGGGGACTTGAAGAGATTTCTAATTATTGAGGAGAGCATATATTCATCGTCCCCACCCCGCCAACGACGCCCATGTATCTTTTTTCTGTTTAACTTAAAATAAGCGTCTATTAAGCGTCTTTTTATTTTAGTTGTTCTTTCTATCTAAGACTTTTATTTCTAAGTAAGTCTTACAATTATCGAATTCACCGTTGGAAATGAAATACTGCTCGTTTTTTCAGCTGTTATTGTATATTTTCCGATAAAATAAGAACATTTTATGTTAAAAATTTTAGATATAAACTTTAAACAATAGAAAAACTTCTCCTTAATGTCTATTGTAAATTACAATTGTAAAAACTACTTTTTAAGAGTAAAAAAGAAGCTGGGAAGATTTTTCCAATAGACGTTAAATATTCGTATTAACCAAAATATAGTAATGAAATAAAATCTAGTATTCGAATCTAGTATCTAGTATTTGAAAATCTAGTATCTGAATTCTATTGTTATTTTTAATAATTAAGAACTAGTTAATTTTTTGGTGGAGAAAACAAAAATGGCTGTACTACACCAAGAACTTGTAACTTCAAAAGATAAACGACCTTTAAAAAAAATCACCTTCAAAAAAAACTTTTTTTTTTTGTTTTTTTTACCTTATGAATGGATTGAGTTTTCAAGTACAACCCAATGCCAATTTTGATGATTCTAGATGAAAGCTTTAGTCATTAAGAATATACGATTGATAAAATTATGAAGTTAAAAAGACAAAAACGTTACTTTCTAAGAATAAGTACATTTTTTTAACAAATTCGAATTTTTACTCATAAAATATAAATGATCTTTCCTATAGTTTAAACAAGAAGACAGACTTCGGCTTTGGACTTGGAAATTTGCTTTTCGTTATGAATTGTTCGAATTAAAACTTTTATGCATACAGTTTTACAAGGTGTCACGAAAAAAAAACCTCAGTCAAAGATATTGCATTATAGAATAGAAGTTTTTTGCTTTTTTTTTTAAATTTGTACTTTCATTTCTTTTGACGACCACTTTAATTATGAAGCTATGCCTAGTTTATGTATTTAATTTTATTCTTTTAAAGTTTTATTTTACAAAGTCAAGCAAAAGATTTACTATTGTAGAGTTGTTTAATCAACAAAAACGATACTGAAATTGCTTGAAAAGGTTATTTCATTCCTGCTTTGTTTTTTTTTTCTTTTGTGGCAATTTTGAAAATTATACAAATTGGGTTACAATTATACAATTATAAAAATTACGCAAAATTTGGCAATTATTGATAGATTTCTACAAACTTAATCTAGGTGGGAAGATCAGTTTTAAAGTCCAATTAATAAGAATATATAGTTTAAAACTATTCTTTTCTACGAGTTTATCACTCAAACTGAAGCTATTTTATGTTGCTTGGCGAAAATGAAAATTTCCTACGTTTATTTTTTTATTAAAATTAAAATTGAATCGTTAAAAATTAAATTAGTTATTGTATCTAAGAATATGAAAAAATATTGCTTAACCATACACTAAAAATGTTATCAAGTGGATTATTATCTCAATACATAAAATAAAACTTCTTTTTCAGATTTTCCCAGTGGATTCCGTAAATTTTTATGCCACTGCAAATTTAATGAAATAAACTTAATTTTAGATTCTGGAAAAACTAAAAAATTATCATTATATGTAAGCAATTATTAATTATTACAATTATCAATTTATAATTCTAAAAAAATGAAAAAATTATAAAGAATTATTTTGAACATTTTTTTTTTTTGTTTAATAAATATCAAACAATCTGTGTTTTTTTTTCAGAGTTCGCTACAAGATTTGGTGCAAAGAAAATCCATCCATATGTATTCGAAAACCAGGAGAAACATTAGAAGTAAGTTAGAAATAGATATAAAGCTAAACCTTATACCTAATGTAACTCAATGCCTAATTTATATCTTAATACCTTATCAGTTAAATATTTATACCTTAAAAATAAAAAAAATTTCAATCAAAATCCAACAAAATTTTAAAAAAATTTTAATCTCTAAACGATTATTCTTTGATTTAACAAGAGTTGAACTTTTTTCCAGAATATAGAATCAAACTCCTTGGTTACCTGTCTAGATTGGGCTTTTTTTATGATTTAGCAGTATGTGGTTTTAAAAATAATCAAGTTCTGACATAAAAGTAAATAAAAACATGCGTAACATTAGTCTTTTATTGACATTGAACATCATATGATGGTCTATTAAGTATAAGCAAAAGGGCATTTCCAAGTCAGAAAGACAAATAAAACTTAATACTTTACACAAATGTTTCGATGAATATGAATAAAACAAATTTTATGCATTCACATTTAGCACAAACATATTGCAAGCATAAATAATTATTTCAAAATATTATTTTGTAAAACATATATAACTCAATTTCTTGCGTCACGTGTAAAATTGTTGAACAATCAAAAATGATACAAAAAAGAACAAATTTTAAAAAAATTATATATTCAAAACTGTTACCTTTAGCTGTTAAAAACATTAATATTATCAGTTACAAATAATTGATGTGTATTGGAGATGAGCTGGATTCTATATTTTGAAGTGGCTCTCAGTTTTGGGAAGCATTTGGGTTGACGTTAAGTTGTTCACCCCCATCACGAGGAAACGATAAAAAAAAAGTCAAATGGCCATTTTTTTTACTTATCTTAAAATCGAATATTACAGCGAGATTTTATCTTAACCTGACATATGTGTTAAATAATCCTTGTCCTCAGTACCCAGAAAAGCATAACGATACACTGATAATACAACACAAGATAATTGATAATTATATAAAATATACAATATTATATACTTCTTAAAATCCTTATTTTATTTACACTATATGCATATAATCTTNAAGTTGAACAAAATCAACCCGCGAATACAAAATGTACTTACAAGATGACAGTTCAATTTCCACGGAAACGTGGTTCAACATAAAATCTCGTTAATGTTTGCAAACCAATTTGCGTTTATAATTCAAAATATGGTTTAGCCTGGTAAATAGATATTGAAATGTTAAAAATGAAGTACTTCGTAACTATTTCAGAAATTATTTAATATTCTCAGGAATGTAACTTTTTTGAACAAAAATAGTACACTTATAATTTTTTTTCTTTGATAATATATTTCTGTTACGAGATGTTGGTAGTATATTTCAGTTCTTCACTTGAGCTGTCCTTCTGAATTATCGCTGACCACAACTATTTTGAGACCAATCACAAACCAAGAACTGTTTTCAAAAAAGTACAGTCCAAAAAAATGAAGAACACCTTGAATAACTTTTGATCTAATGATTGAATCTTCACATTCTAGAACTAATGGTTTGAGGGGATAAACTCAAATATGTTAATTAACTAATGCAAATGATATTTTTAATTACGGAAATCAGACACAAAAACGTGCTTTCTCTGAATAAAATACCTTTTTTAACTGATTCAGATTTCTAACGCTTAAAATATAGGGGATAGCCGCTATCTGGGAAATATGATTCCAATAGTTTGTTCAGGAGAGCACTCCAAAGTTTGGACCACTTAATGTTAATTTTACTTTTTACGTATTTTGCTGTATCTCGAGAACTTTTTTAAGCGAATTGAAAGAATTTTATACACAATTATAAAATTCGTTTATGCAAAGATAATTCCGCGCAAAGAATAAATTTTAGTAAATATTGATGTTTTTGTTATTTTATTTAATTATAGTCGAAACAATTTTGATTTGTAAGGTATGCAATTTTTTACATCATTTCAAAGAATGTAGTTTTTCATGGAAAAATACAAAATTTGAAGGAAATCCATCGAATAGTTCCTAAAAAACGAATTTTAAAATTGATTTTTTTCGCGCCGTTCGTTCTGTAATTGACAAAGGAAATAGAACAATTGCTATTCTATTATAGTATCTGGGAAAAAAACTTCCAAAAAGTTTTCAGTTATACTTATTTATTTATTTCAGGAAATTCGGGTTAGACATGCAGAGGAATATGATAAATTAAGTAGGCAAAAGCGAATTGAACTAGGAAACCAGTACAAAGATTTTGTCCTGTATGCTGAATATGAAGATGCAATTCTCACAGAACCGTAAGATCTCTTCACGTCATTAAAATCAGAATTTAAAACAATTATCTTTATACTTAGTTTACACTTTTCACTAAAAAAGATTATGTAAATTTTACAAATCTTCAAGGACCCGGCTTTTCATTGCCTTATCCTCGAAATTCATAGACTTTTAAACTTACATTGTATATACAGTTTGGAAACTTCGACACAAAAACCTTGGTTAGTTACATCGCACTATGAACTTAAATTTGAAAGTTAGATAGAATGTAAAAACTCGCTGTCGTTAACAAAAACTAGAAAGAATTAAGAAACTCAGTGCCGTTGAAATGTTATTAATATTTAATAAAAGCTGGATGGAATTAAGAAACCCAGTGCCTTAAAAATACGTATAAAGATTATCATATGATTTTCTTTCTCCAATTAATACTCGTTAGTTGTTAGCAAAACGCCAGGTTTGACTAACGTGGTAGTGATATATTTCAACTTTAATGTCCCGAAATAAGGTTTTAAAAAAAATGTTACGATTAGGAAAATTAATTGGACATTCGTCTGTAACTCATAATTTCGAACAATTATCGTTATATTTAAAGTTATCAAGTTCCGAAGTACTTAATAAAAAGTATACTTTTTTTTCCTAAATATATTAATACCTTTTCAGTTTTAACGGATATTTCTTAATAATATTTTCAGGTTTGCGGAATATTACGATTACGAATTTACAAACTGTTTTACATTTAATTCTCGTTGGGGTGAGCAACAAGAAGTGAAACCTGCTGTTCTATTCAATCCAGTTACTGGAAAAGCTTCAGGTAAGTTTAAAAGGACAAAAACTTAGTTTACGACCATTGAAAAACACTAATTATAAAAACAATATAAAATTAATTATAAAATTAATAATAAAATTAAATATAAATTAAAATTAATATTATAAAAATCAAATGTAAATAAAATATATATTATAGACAACAACGAGCCATATAAAACACTTGCAAAAAATATAGCTAAATTTCATCTGATCATTCCATCAGCTAAATTTCTTCTTAAAATAATTTGAAATATTCAACAATACGCCATTCCTTTTTCACTCGATATAAAATATATCCCTTATTATGGCTTTATTTAATTAACAGTTTCAGAAAGTTTCTTTTTTTTTCTTAAATCATTACCAAACAGTTATGTTTTTTTTTCTCACTTTGGTAGGTTGAAGTTTATTGGCACAAGTGCCAGAAATGGCTATATTGAGCCAGACACTAGGTTTAAGAGTTATTGTTTTATTTATTATTTTTAGCGTAATGGATATAGTCCTATTGTTTCAATAAACTGGATAAAATTGTGATGTATAGGATCACCAAGTGAGGATAAAAGATCAGGATAAAAGCAACTGAAAAGTTTGTTCCTCAAATGCTTGAATCGTTTACAGTCGGCTAAAATATGTTTAATAGTACTGTCGACACGACACAGAGAACAACTGGGTGTATATTCAGCTTTCAGTAAATGCTTATGGGTAAAACGGGAATGACCGATGCGCAGTCTATTAACTAAAATCTAGGTTTTGCGATTAGAAGATATTGTTTTACAGATAACAAGGCTAGATTAAATTTCATGTAGTTTATAATAGATTAATGGATTTCAGTGTTCTTTAAAGGTCTGCTCTACTGAAGATTTGCAAATTTATTTAACATCTAAAGGTTCTAGGAGAATACTGCTGAAATTTTGAGTTGTTTTAGCTAAAATATCGGCACGGTTATTCCCGGCACCAAAAAGGTATCCAACAAAAAAAAAGGGTTTCCGGGACCAAATGGTAAGTGAAGGTATCCAATAAAAGTAAATTCTATATCATTTGTCTTGTAAATGTGAAACGTAACTTTGAATTCTAGGAATTATGGGATTTTTCCCAATGTGAGAAACACAAGATACAAAGCTAAGCGAGTCCGTATCAATTATCCACTTTTGATAACCACTTACAGAATAGCCCAGCTTTCAGCTGTAAAAACCGCTGAATCTTGATGCAACTTTAAATTGAATACATTTTTATAACAACATTTGAACACTATAATCGGGCAATCGTCATCAAAACCATTTATCTATAAAAATATAAGCAAAAAATGTGTTATGGGAGAAAATATGAGTAATAAATTGTTATCCTTACAAAGGTTAAAAGGGAAAAACGGCTTATGTCCATAAAAGTTGATTCTGGGGGGAAATGAAAGTGCTTGAACGAGAACCCTTTTTCCACAGCATGATCCACCTTCGCTCTGTAATAACTCTCGGGGAGAACCGATTTTCCACGTTATTGATTAGTCAAAACTAAGTAATCCACAAAAAGCGATTAAATCGTCATTTTTGTGAAATATTTACATAAACCGTTCTGAAAACATCGTTTACATGAAAACAGAACACAACGCAATGCAATTGCTAGGGAATAACGTGCTTACTACAGAGTTGGCACGAAACTTACGCATGTAAAAATTCGGTGAAAGTACTGTATCTCAATTTCTATAAAAGCTTCAAAGCAACCATATAAATTCTATAATACTAAAGAATATGCTGAACACTGGATTTTATTTCGTAGAGCTCTTGTTGTGTCTAAACATGGACGTAGATAATTACAGTAACATGACAGACACCCCTTCCGGTCGTGTAAAAATGGTTATACATGCCAATGACATAGTTCCAAATCCAACGTATGACGCTGCAAGTCTAGAAGCAGGGGCCTTCTACTCTTACGGAATTCAAAAAGTAAGTTTAATTTTCAGCTTTATTTTATTTAGCATTCATATTAGACCGAATGAAAGCTTGCACTCCCTTTCATCAGGCACGTTCTATCTGAGAGATGCAAGAGCTATTTTCAGATACAATGTGCTCGTTAAACGTTTTTCGGTGAGAGAGTCTCATTGTAACTAGTGGATATGAAAGCTTTTCCATTTATTACATTTTTACTAAAATAAATTTGTCTGCCTATTTTTACTTTATTTATTTGCTTTTACTAAAATAAATTAGTTTCTATTCATGTTTCTTACGTAAGCACATTTAAAAGTTTGAAATTGAAACCACTCAAGCAAAAAAAAAATTTAAAAAGAATTATTTTTCAATATAGTTTTACAACTGGGCACTAATATTCAATATCAATTCAAAAACAATTTAAGCAAATAATTCTATTTACATACATAAACGAACTCGTTTGTTTTTTTGTTAAATAAAAAAAAGACCTTTTAAACTATAAAATTTAGATGGTTGAAAAAAAATATTAAATAAACTTAATCTTGATCTGAAATTTAAAAATTTTATGCGATCATTATTTTCAATTCTATATATACATCGGTTCCTATGAAAAACAACAAAAAAAGTTAACTCAGAAAATCGTTGTTGTTTCTAATAAAACATGGACAAGCCAATGGCCATTTGTGAATTAAGTCAGGAGGGTACGCCTTTCGTTTAACGAAAGAGCACCGCAACGGTGAAAGTAAGTCTTAATTCAAAACCCCACAGATAGACGACAGCACCACTCATTTAAAAGGCCACCTCCTCAATTGAGACATAGATAGGAAAAATTCCTTAGATCCCTTTACCCATGGTACCGCTATCGACGCACAGGACTTTCGATTCCACAGATTTTGCGAGTACTTATAACCGCGTGTACTCGATGGGCCAGCGGAGTCTAGGATCAAACGCTGGCACCTCCGAACTGGAGCCAGATTCTCTTAGCACTGGGCTACAGCCACTCTCTCAGTAAACTAAAAAATTTTAAAATGCAACTTAAGAATACATTATTTGAAAAACGAAAAGAAATTAACATAAAATGAAATTGAATAATCAGAAGTAAGGAAAAATTTTAAAATATATTATTAAATGTGTAATGTCATTTCTTTAATTCGATTTTTTTTAAAAGGAAGAAAAAAAAAGTCTCTTTTAATATGCAGCGTATTTTTTCCTTATTTTCAGAATTTTTTTTTCTTCTAGAAACTGAAAAATAGAGTTTGGTTTTGTATTATTCAAAAGATCCAGTAATCAAAGGATAATTTTACAGGTTATGACGAAGTTGTTGGAGAGTCCCTATCAAACAAAATGTAGGAATTATGAAGAAGAAAGGGAAATTCGAACAGGAGCAAAAATGAGTCAAAAGGTAATTGGTTGATAAATTTAGGTTTTGACTCAATGCAAGCCAGTTCATTCAGTTATAACTTGTTTCCACTGGCAACTTTAAGCTTTCCTAACCTACTAGTAGAAACAGGGTACCAACCACCTTAGTAATCTATTGCGCACTTTACAACATAAAAGCTAGCGATATCGTTCAAAAAGTAACAAGAATCCCATCTATAAAACTGCCACAACAAATAATACCGTAGGTGTAACCGTTGAACTTACTATGAATTTGTACGAAGATCCCCAGTCTATAACATAGACCAGGGGTGTCCAACTGGCGACCCGGGGTCCGCATCCGGCCCGCGGGGCCTTTTTTTGAGGCCAAAAACTAAAATATATTAGTTATCAATTATCTAACGGACAATTTTCGTATAAAATCTATATGGGTTTAAAAAACTTTTCTCGTTAATAAAAACCTTATTTATTCGTTTCTGTGAAATTTAACATACCAACGGTACAAAAAAAAATTTCTCAGGTTTTGCATCCAAGAAAATATTTATACAAATACAAAAATAATTGTGTATGTTGCTCTTTTTTATTTCATTTTTTTGTATTTTGTGAATATAATTTAGCATGTGCGTATCAGAAATTTTCTCGAAGAAATTCTCCGATTTAACTTTTTGAAACCACTCATTTAGGACGAAAATATTTACAGACACATTTGTAAATTTTAAATGTAAATATCTATTCTGTGGTGGTTGCTGCAGACAAGCCTCAATTTTCTCATTGAACATTTTGCGTGCTACTATGTAAGTTTTAATACCAATCTTTTTGAAGTTTTATATCTTAACAATTTGATGTCTGTTGCACATTAATTGTTTAATACATAGGTGCACATTAAAATGATTGTAGCCCGAATTTTTATTATTTATTTAATATTTTTAAATATATTATTAATAACAATTAAATATTTTTAAAAATCTACTTCTTATTTTAATTTGTAATTCAATACTTTTGTTTTGTACAACTTGGTAAAAATCTGACAATAATATTTAATGTTCCTTCAAACATAAAAGAGTCCTACATAAAGCTTTGCTAAAGTTGCGGCCCGCCATTTGATTTGTGTTTTAAATTGTGGCCCCCGGCCTCATGTAAGTTGGAAACCCCTGACATAGACCATAATTCCACCACCGCCGATATACATGGGTGACCAAATACTTATAAGCAGAGTATATATATCGTTGTAGTTGGGTTTTTAAATCAATGCTGTTAAATTTTAATGGGAAAGTGTAAAAAGGCTTGATACAATAAAGTTTTTGTTTTCCTACGCTGTATTATGTATATTTTACGTATATTTTTCTTTTAATTTCTACCACAAGAATCAAGGACTATTATGTAACTTAGCGTTTAGTCAACATTATGGACTCGGATTAAATAAAAAAAAATTCATATAAGTCTCAGAAACACAAGGATTATAAAAATAACCAAGCAATAAATTTTAATTTGAAAACAAAAAAATTTCCCTCTCTTCACAGCTGAGTGAATACAAATTACTTTTCAATCTTCTCCAATTCGGATGCATAAAAAAAAAATTATACTCTTTTGTTGCAAATCGTAATCATCAATTATAATTTTACTACGAATCATAAGCTTTATTAATTTTTCGACTTCTCGGTCTGGTATCGAAATATATTGGGAAAATTTCTTTCTTTCTTCATTATTTTACAGTTGAACCAAAAGAAACAGCAAAAAGCAGAATCTACGCTTAATTTTTACTCGATTGAGACGCCTTTAATAAAAATTCCACAGTATCAGGCTAATCAATGGGGAGCCACAAAGCGACGAGTTTAAGATAACCAAACACAAAAAGCATGCGTATAAAATTTTATTTGTGTCGTGTTCGTGAGGGAGGACCATTTAATTACCAAAAACTTCTAGTATGTAAGAAGAAAAAAAAGGGACGATTCTGTCTTAAGGAGTCTCTGTATTTATTTCGCACTTCTTCATTGAAACTAAGGGTGTCTATTATCTTTAAATATAAGATGAGAACAGAGCAGTTTGTTAATTCAGGCCAACAAAAGACCACATTACATATAACTAACATGCTAACAAATTAAGTTTACACAAAATATAGTTTCAAGGTACATATTCATTGACCATTATTTTCTTCGTGGATATGAAAAAAATGTTTTGCTACAAAGTATTGTAAAAATTTTAATTCCACAAAATAGCCACCCTGTATATATTTTAGAATTGCCTATTAGAGTGTTACAAAACGCAAACGGAAAAGAAATGTGGTTGCACGTACCGACGTCTGTCTCTAATGTATAGTGCTACACCATGCCAGTCTAATTACCAAAGTAAGAATAACTTTTGGAATGTGCTGTTTTTGAACCATTAAACAATTTTAAATATAAAAAGGAGCAAACAATAACCAAAAATTATGCTTTATTTTTAGAAAAGTGTCTAAAAGTTGTCGAAGATGAAGTTTTCAATGCATGCAACCCACTTTGCCCAATGGCGTGCAAGTGAGTATTAAGTTCAAATAGTCAATGTATGCTAGATAATTTGTGAGAAGTTATTGAGGCATGCCAGATATATGCATACCATAGGCACATCTGAATGCTACACAAATGATTTAAAATGCGACTTAAGCACATTCTTAATTGCAGGGTATAGTTCTTTTTTATTAGTGTTAAACATTTTTTCGCCTTGTGCTGTCGCAATTCTAAAATGCTTTTTTTATTTTTAGAAAAAAAAAGGTTTTTATGACAAAATGTTAAAACATTTGTATTATCTAAATAACTGGCTCAATTATCTTTTATATCACTTTTAGGAAAAAATAATGTCATTCTTCTCAACACCTGTGAAATTTCCGTAATTTCAGATATTTTTTTTCAAATGGTAACAAAGCTAACCAAATAATACTATGATAAATTAGAATTTCGTTCTCCAATACATATAAATAATTTAAACTACATAAAAGGCCAGAGAGAAATGTTACGTTATGGTCGAATAAAAATTTGATTTAAAAAATTTCTGCTTTCGCACTTTACCATTAGGGAATTACCTTAAAGCTGACTTTAACAATATTGGTCAATTGTGAATCGATTTGTATGAAATACATGTTATTTTCCTACAAAAATAATAAAAATAGTAACTATATTTATTGTTTACTTGGGAAAATGGATTTTAAGTTAAATTTTTGATTAATTTTTATATATATATTCACATGATCATTATAATGACATAACACATGATTCTATTCAATCTTATTTTATTTTTCGCATATTTCAGAAAAGTGGAATTCCAAAATGTGGCCACAGATAAAGAACCATTACGAGAGGCTAGTTCAAATTCAACCTTAACTATAGTTATTTATTGTGAAGAATTATGTAAACTATATATAAATTTTTATGTTCACGTTTTCAGAAGTCTTCGTTTTATGAAAGGATGGGAATCAATCAAGTTTTTAATACTGGAGAAGAAATGAAGTGAGTATTTCGAAATATTGTCAATTACACTCCCAATGAAAATAAATTAATATCAAAATTCATACTTTGTAGAATAATTGTGAAACATTCGTTTGAAATTTAATAATTGAATAGTTTCAATGTCGGCTGTACTTCTAAAAACAGTCTCAAAAGTTTCTTTTAAATTCCGAAAACTATAAAATAATGCTTATATCATTTAATTTCTATACATTTTAAATAAAAATTAAATGCCTANTGTAGAATAATTGTGAAACATTAGTTTGAAATTTAATAATTGAATAGTTTCAATGTCGGCTGCACTTCTAAAAACAGTCTCAAAAGTTTCTTTTAAATTCCGAAAACTATAAAATAATGCTTATATCATTTAATTTCTATACATTTTAAATAAAAATTAAATGCCTAGAGAACATCAAAAAACTTTTATACGTTATTTTTGTAAACGATAAAAAGTCAATTCAGAGGGTTGAAAACTATTTTGATGGTATCTCTGTTGCTTAATTATTTGTTTAGTGAATTTTTATCTAGTTCGCTACTTCTTTAAAAACAAACAAATAGTTTAAAATATGTCGATCAAAATTTTTTTTCCATATTTTCATAAAAACTCGCAATTGATATAAATGTAATAAAAAGAAATAGTTTTTATTAGATTCATATTTTTTCATTTAAGCAAAAATATGGCGTGTGTCCGAATTCATTATGGTTCAACAGAAATAAGAACTCTCACACATCAGCCCAAGTATGAGGTAAGCTATAAATAGTTTATTTTACAAATATGCACATTCATCTAGATTCTAAAACATTGTTTCTCAATCAGGGGCAAGAGAACGATTAACATTGATTGATTGAGTGTAGGGTTTAGTGGCACAAGGTCTAAATGAGGACATGCTGCACCAAACAATACGTTAAAACAGTTCAAACCCTAAGTGCATACAAAATTTTAATTGTTGTACAATTATTACTAATGTATAGAGTAAGCTATAAATATAGTTTATTTTATAAATATGCACATTCATCTAGAGCAATGTTTCTCAATCTGGGGCAAGAGAACGATTAACTTTGATTGATTAAGTGTAGGGTTTAGTGGCACATGGTCCAAATGAGGACACGCTGCACCAAACAATATGGTATAAAACAGTTTAGTGCCTAAGTGCATACTAAATTTTAATTGTAGCACAATTATAACTGATAAAAAAGTAACTAGTAAGAAAACCAGATTAAAAGTATAAATACAGTATAAAACGCACTAAGTAAAATGGTGCGAAGGTGATGTTTATAAAAGTATAAAAAATTGTAGATGTGTTAAAACATTTATATACAGTTAAAATATTAATAGCACGTAAATACGCAAAATGTTAGGATGTTGAATGTCACCCTACAAATCTTGCATGCGTAAAATAGAATTCCCAAGAAACGTTAAATCATGTTGGTCAAAACATGGACACGTTATTAAAATATGATGAATTGTGAGAGGAACGTTAGAAGTATGGCATTAAGGAAGAGGCTCTCCAAACAGTAAATGGAGGCATGTTAACCGGGTGTGACCCATTCGGAGGCGGGTTAGCTTTATATCAGCACTGGCAGCACTGACGAATTGCCTAAATCAGATTTAATCCTATGCAATTTATTAAAAACCTTGAGGTTGTTGCCATAATGATGTTACAAACATATGAGCATTTAGTTTCATGGCAGAGAAAGTTTTGGACATGTTGAGACAGATGTGACAGATCGTGGAGATGAGTCAGTTCATTCCCTGGAATACGAACATGACTCGGTACCCAGCAGAATAAATACCCAAAGCCCTTCCTCTGAAGAGTGATTAACAAATGAATAAAGAAACATAAAATTGGATGAGTATCAGTGAAACTTTACTAGTTGGCTCAAAACGTTCATACTATCGGAGATAGGCAATACTTCCGAGTAAGGAGTGAGGAAATTAGTTGTAATGCTATAAGAATAGCTGTCGCAGTGAAGACGGAGAAAATAACTGGGATTTTATAGCTAAATTTATCATCAGCGATGATGACACCACAGCTTACATGTCCGGCAGATTTTGAACCATCTCTTACAAATCGGTACATATAGAGAATATTGGTGACGATGTGCAGTGAAAAGTTTATGAAAAATGCAGTCAGGGTGCAACGTTGGCTTTATTGAATAAATTGATATGGAGAAATGGTCTATGGTGGTATGAGAAAGTGATCCACCGTTTGTGAAGGTAATTCACAAATATCGAATGTTGGGATGAGTGAGCGCGTGCGAGCATGAAATGGGCGAAAGTGTGACAGTCTAGAAACGTAACATACAGTCGCTCCAAGCTTGATGAAATAGCATCATGCTAAACCTTTTCCAGGGGGCTGTGACAAGTTGTCAGATCTGATCTTAGGGTTCGCTGGTGGGCACGAGACACTTTCAGCTTAAGAATAGGGGGAGGAATCTCCTCCACAGCTAAGACAGAGGATCAAGTTACAGGGTGATGTGTTTTATTGTTTTAATTTTTAGTTATTGTTAAGTTAAAATTTTGTTCAAAACCGAAACTCATGATTTTCCAGGTGCGCGGATACCCTATATTTAGCATTTTAATAATTTATGGTTATGAAATACGGCATGAAACATCAGTACTTTTTTTCTGCTTTAGCGTTAAAGGTAAAAACTTCTTAACACAGCTCACTTCAAACAATAATTTTTCAGGTCAGCAGTTATTTAAATATGAAAGAAACAGTTATTCATAATCGAAATTTAATTTACAAAATGTATAAATTTTAGAATATAAATGGAAAAAAATAACTACTTTTTCCGGATTTTATATTTTAGTACAAGTATAATTCCAATAATCTAACAGATCTTTTTTAGTAACTAGTAGACCATAATTGAAAAATATCGAAAAACAGTGAAACCTCAAAGAAAGACCACCTCACTTTTGGGAGGCACGGAATTTTTTCCATAGACTTGGTGTTGAAAATAACCTTTATGTGAGGCCATTAAAACCTCTCCCAGCGACTGGAAAGCATCTGCACCCAATGCGGAAAAGGTAAAATAAAGAAACATGAAAAAAATATCATAACAAAAAATTTAAAAATCATAATTTTAAAAAAAATTAAATTTAAAAATTAAAATATCATAACAAATAAGTAGATTATAATGTAATCAAAATATTTGTGAGGCTCTAATTTAGAGAGCTCTTTTAGAAGATACAACTTCATGTTGCACTCAGAGTGCACTAAAGAAGATAATATCAATGATTTACTTTTAGAGTTGAAAGTTAAATTAGAAAAAAAAATTATTTTAGAAAAAACAAGCATATCAAATAAACAAACTTCTTCTCACCTTTTAAAGCTAACTAATTTTTAAGATATAAAATTAAATACAAACTTAAAACATAAACGTTATTTATTTAAAATAGATTTATCATGCATTATTGGTAAATTTGTTTTTAAATTTAATTATATCTGTTGGGATAATTTTAATAGATGCTAAATATTATTCATTCCGTCACCAAATAAAGTGGCATTTCCGCACCAAGAAAATGACACAGACTAAAATTAAAATAGTTTGCGAAAAAATAATGTACCTTCGCTAACGATTTTGAAGTCGATGGAGGTAACCTCTAAGCATGATCTAACTCCATCAACAACCATTTTACTGTTCAACAGAAAGAGGTTTCACTGTATATTTTTGCTTGTAATCAGGGCATCAGAAAAAATATTTATATAAAAAGGGACACTGGTAACCCATCTGCACCAAAGGGTTGACAGAGATTATGCTTATGTCTTCCTATAATAGAAAAAGTCTTCAGTTGAAAAATTTTTAAAATTATATTATAACAATCAATTTGAAAATTTCCTATGCTTTAAATCGGGAGTGAAATATCCAATTAAATTTTATCTTTCTAAATTTAATACGTATAAAAAGATATTTATCTTTACTTTTCCAGTCTATAGAAGTTTTCAGTTTGCTTGGTGGCTATAGTGGATTATGGCTTGGATTTTCTTTGTTGAGCTGCTACAACTACATCTTAAAGAAATGTGTGGAATTAGTGCAAAAGAAAAATTTCAGCAACAGGAGCAAAAGTTAAACACTAACGAAGCCATCATAGAGCTATGTAACTATTTTGTCCTTTTTACAATAGCAGTTAAATTTGTTTTCATAATTTCATTTAATTAAAATGTGGGTGATATACAAAATTTGAGAAAACACTTATTGCAAGCTCATTTTCTTCTTATGTCAAGCAAAAATTAAATAATTCACA
Source organism: Parasteatoda tepidariorum (assembly GCF_043381705.1). Classification (NCBI taxonomy): domain Eukaryota; kingdom Metazoa; phylum Arthropoda; class Arachnida; order Araneae; family Theridiidae; genus Parasteatoda; species Parasteatoda tepidariorum. Next base: position 67,507,821 of record NC_092204.1, on the reverse strand, counting down.
TTTCCAGAAATAAAAAGTAGCTATGAAATTGCACAAAATTTACATGTTAAGAATAAAACTTATTTTCATATAAAAATTTAGATGAATTACATTGAAAGTTATCAAAATAAGAGAGAACTTATTCAGAAATTTTTTTTAAATGCATATGAAGTTTAAAATCGCTATAAAATATGAAAACTAATAAAATCACATTTCATACAAAGGAATGAAGGTTTACCTACATATGAATGGGAAAAAACGCTAAAAGAAAGATACACAGTAGACTACTCATTCATTCTAACTCAGAAGTAAAAAAAATAAATAGAAAGTTTGAATTTACCAAAAATTGAATTATACAAAATTCTAAAATAAGCAGCGATAGGGAGAAAAAAATATTGTAACATAGAATCAAAGACTAACAAAGTATTAATAAATTTATTTAATCAGTATAACAGAATTTAAAAATAAAATATACATAAATACAAACATAAACAAATGGGGAGAAATGGTAAATGAGCCAATATTCATATTTTTATTCACTGATAACTTATAATAGTTCATAATCATAATTTTTATTCATTCAAATATTTTTTAAAGCAAAAATTTTATTAAACCTAGTTGAGAAAAATTTGTCTACCATAAGAGAAAAAGAAAGATTTTTGCATCGTGAACTGCGGCAGAATAATCGCCAATTCTTGGCAACTTCAGGGTAGCAGCTTAAGTAGAAAATATAGTGAATAAACTTTAAAGAAGAAAATATTACATATACTTTATTTCCCACGTAGAAAATATACTAATTCATAAATGTAGATTTAAGTGAGAGGTTATTACCAAAATTTTATGCTTCATGAAAAGAATGTTGTAAAAAAATACTTACAGACCAGTAATTTTAAAATTTAAGTTCTGAAAAATGCCTGACTAGCTCACATAATTCTGCATGGACAGCAATAACAACCACTAACTAAACTCAGTCAGTGGCGCAACAGCCCATGGAGGGCCAAGTCTGACTATGCCCATCCTAATTTTCTTTGCCTTGGGCTCTTGAAGATATTCCTCTTGAGCGGTCAGTCGAACACAGAATCCCCAATGTTAAGTCCACAAGCAGGCTTGGTACTAAGCTTATCGACCTACTGAAGAAATGAAAGGGTGAGTCAACCTTGCCTAGTCCTAGAATAGAACCCCAGACCTGTGACACAGGAGCACAAAGCACTACTACTCAACCGCCAGATTTCCGAAATAACTAAACTACTTAAGGTTAAAAGGTCAAAACAATCATTTTATGTACTCTGAAAAAGAAACTAGCTTTTATGAGAAAAAATGCAAATATTGGGACAAAAAACTAAAGATTAGAGCAAATCAGTAATAAAAAAAATCTTAGTAGGAAATTCAAATTATACAACCTCTCCTTTTTAGCAGAAGAAAAGATTCAAAATCACAGAATAACAAGCAACATTCAACATTTATCAACTTAGGTTTATTATTAAACATGAAAAATACAGCAATTAAAAAAATGAATATGAGTTTATACAAGCATATACATGACAAAGCTGAAATTTAATATCTGCTGCTGCCATAGCCACCAGAACTTCGATAGCTACTGCTTCCTCCTCCATAGCCGCCGCCTCCTCCGTAACTTCCACCTCCTCCATAGCCGCCGCCTCCACCACTGCGATATCCACCACTGCTGCCACCTCCACCTCTACGAAAGCCGCCTCCTCCACCACCACCACCTCGTCTTCCACCTCCACGTCCTCCTCCTCGTCTACCCCCTCTACCGCCACGACCTCTAGCAGGTCTTCTGGATAAATCTTCTAGCTTATTTTTTATGGTCTTAATTGGATCAATTTCCTCAGGAATGTGTACAAATCTAAAAAATAACATAAGAAAATAGAATTTAAAATACAAAAATTTTATAAACATTTTTTTTTCGAAGATTAACAAAATTAAATTATATACACCAAGGCTCAAAATAAATGGTCAGGGTCGGAACCACTAACATGTCACTTGGACCACCGTGAAATAATTATCAATGGTCCCTCAGCAATTGATGTAAAAGGATGGCACACTGTTTCATTTTAGGACTTTGGTTCATGTTTTGACCAGTGTTTTTGTCACAGAATAGAATATTCTCTCATAATTATGGAAAATACACTCTGTTTTGTAATTTTTTTTAATTTAAATTCACTTTACTAGCTCTTTAGGCCATCTATTTAATTTTTTTAATCTCCATTCTTTATGTAAATTCTATAATTATTTCATACCCTTTTTTAAGACAGACATTAAAATAATGACTTATATCTATGAAAAAAATATATCGATAAATCACAGTTTCTGACAAAAAAATTAATTTAAAAATAAATGAGAATGAAGGGATAGGAAATATTTTCAAAAATTAAAAAACTGCTCGCAGCAGGATTTTTGGTTCGAAAGTCAAAACTTTTTCTCAAAATAGCAGAAGAATATTATTATACAAATACAATGTTTAATGCATTTTAAAATTTTACATCCATTTTTAGAAAATATCTTACAGTGAATTCAATAAAAACAATTGTATATCAAATGGGGGTTTCTTCAATTACAAAAAAAACTAAAATCTAAAACCAAATTATTAATTTCCATGAACTTTTTTGAGCATTTTATAGGCAGTGGAACCACAAAGTAAATATGAAGTATAAGTATATTGAGACTTGCAGAACTCCTCCAGATATCAGTCTCAAGTCGTGACAGGTACTATGGTTACGAGGAAAAGTCGCTTCGAATAAGGGTGTGGGAGTAATAGTTTTGCCTCAATCTTGGCATAAGTCTGCATGAGTAAAATCAATCGACACCTTTGTTCTTTCAGTGCACCACCATCAAAAATGTGCTCCTACTTATTACCATAGCAGCAGACTGCCCAAGACTTTCAGTCTGGAGGACCATTCCTCAAAACAGTGTTTTCACTACAGCGCGAGAACGCGAGAATCTCGCGTATTTTTTTCTTTTCTCGCATTAAAAAATTATTACCGCGAGAAATTCGCACATTCTATAAATCAATTTCAAAATTCGCGAATTTCTTGCATTTTGGAAAAAGCTTCGAATTACGCCATTTAGAAAAAAATCCGTTTCACTTTTCTTCCTAGATCNTTTTTTTTTTTTTTAGTTTTTTTTTCAATGTTTTCTTGACTTTCTGATATGATCGCATGAGATTTACTTTTAAAAAAAACGGGGGGGGGGGCAAAATTAAGGTTTTGCCCGGAACGCCAAAATGTCTAGGGCCGGCCCTGTTAGCACTCAAAACCGAATTAAGACAAAATATCGTATACAAATGACTGATAAACATTTGAGCAACCTAATAAGAAAACCTGATAAAAAAGTAGATATAGAACGTTTTCCATATGATGATGCAGCAAAAATATTCAATGCTTTAAAAATTGGAAAATGTTAAAAATGTATTATAATTTAAGAAATATTTTTTTTTCAAGTCTATTCGCGTTTTTTTAATTTTTAGAAATCTCACTTAACTTTTTGAGATCTCACCCTGTTTTTGAGAAAGGGTGAGAAATTCTCTCTCATTTTTTTTCTGTAATGAAAACACTGTCAAAACCACACAGTATTCAATTTTGTTAAATTGCTTCTTACAGCAATGCATTCTAAGCATGATCTGATACTTCAATTTCGCCACACAGAGCGGTAAATTTGGAATAGTTCTAAAATTATATTGTATATTGAAAAAAATATATATTAATATTGTTCTGAAAATAAAAATACTCTAAAATAAATTTATTTTTAATTTATTTAAAAGTATAAATAAACAAAAAAAAAATTCTAAAATTACAAAATTAAAAACTTAATGTTCATGGCTATTACAATTAGGCTTCACTCAAAAGGCAGTATATTTTACTAAGCTCTACACGATTTCATTAACAAAAATAAGAAAAGCATAATAGTTTTGAACACATTTGAAATATAAAAGAGTGTATTAATATCTGTTCTATAATTTAAACAGAAAATCTGCTTATTATCATAACAGACATTTTTTATTGAGCCTAACTATTTAAAAAATAACTGTGTTTCCCACAAAACTGCTCATTGAAAGCAGAATGGTTTATTTTTATTTTACAACCAGAATTGAACAGCAGACCAAATTCTGATTTTAGGACTTTCAATGTTCAATTACGTGGCCTTGTAATTTTGAACCCAATCCAGAAAATCTAGGATCAAGTATTGGAACAAACTAGCCTTCATGGAGGAAATTTTGATGGAACTAACGCACAATTGTGTTAACATGGGGAGGAAAACCATGAAAATCTTCCATTTTAACCCATAATTCGTCTACCACTGGGGATATTTCTTATTAGCACTGTAGTCAGTTCAAAGCGAGAGCAGAATTCAGATCAACCAGCCACATCTGGCATTAGAACAGCAGCTCAATATAAGCTTTCATGAAAACTCATCTATATCTTTAAATATAGCAACTTCAGTATTCATTATGCTATTTCGGTATTTTTTTTCTAGATGGATCACTTGCCAGTAACATTGTTTTTTTCTTCTCTTGAGAGAATAAAATTAAGAAGAAAATTTGTTTATATGCTAAAATTATAACCAAATTATTGTTGAATTGTTTTTAGCGATTTCATTATAAAACATAAAGCATTAGATACTTTAGTGGATAAAAAAAATAATTAATGTGCATGATTTCACATAAATAAACTAACTTAAATTTACATTTATCTAAAAAGTTAACTTTTGCAATTATTCAGAAAACAAAATTTGTTAATAACAATATCAGATTAATGTGGTTACTATTTTTAGAATTTTGAAACTATATGTTCTTTTTTTTTTACTTATTTAATCGAAATGTTCACATTTTGATACTTTAAAAAAGGCTGTAAGTTCTTATCAATAATTTTTTCATTACAAAGCCTTTCCCCCAAATTAACTTGTTGTTAGTCTTGTTAATAACAAGTTAGGCTAAACATCTTTTAAAATTTCTAAGAATATAGGTAAACAATTTAAATCTAGCCTCTAAGAACAAGAAATTCACAACTTTTTCTTGCGACAGAAACATGCTCTTTTATGATGTTATAAAATTTGAATCAATATATTTTTTAAAAAAATTAAAAATGGCAGTAAAACAAGTTAATATTTTCTTTCATTTCAGTTATTTTATAGCAGTATAAATATTTATGAGAACATAAATTTTATCTACAAAAGATCTGCTACAAAAGAAAGTATTACATTAAAGAATAGAGAAGTTTACGTTATAGGAAGGAACAAAACTAAAAATATTTCAATATAGATTTTTAGTAAAATAAACAAACCGAATGAATTTTCCTTGACAACAGTAACGGCTGAAGTTTTGAGATAGACCAGACGGTGCGGTATATGTGACATCAGTCATCTCGATGTTCATATACCTAAAAATAAAACAGCAAAAAACATAACTTAAAATATCAACAACAAAAATAGTTTCAAACCATCGGTCATTGTAGGATTACAGGTAATCAGCACGTCTATAAGGATATTTTTGATTTCAAAAAACATTTCTAATTTAAAATAAACTTTTACAACTTTTTGGTTACTCCTGTTACATTTCAAAAACAAAATAAATTGACCTTTTTAATCAAAGAAATACATATCTTCGTATAATTTTTAAAGTTAATTGAAAAAAAGGATACTTACTAATATCATAAAAAATATTCCAACAAACAAAAACTGTATTCCTATCTGAATTGGTGTTAGCATTGAAATTCATAAATTTACAAATGACGATCATAATACAAATGACAAATGAAATTCATAATAATACAAATGACAATCTGGACTCTAAAATCGCGTGAATATGAATCACAATATTGGATTTCACAATCATGTGAACATGAATCTCGGCATTGGATTTAAAAAATGTGAAAATACAGATCATGCTGCATTACTTTTAGATGGTGTAAATACGAATCACAATTAATAATTTTGAAATCGCGTATAAAAACGAAAATTTATGTTTGATATTACAACAGCATAAACGAATCACGACATGGGATTTGGACGACATGGGACGAATCGCGAGAATACCAATCGCTACATAGGACTTTAAAAAGCGTAAATACAAATCGCAAAAATAATTGCAATTTTATTTTGGTCTCACTTGTTGAAATAGGGCTTTACATTTAGGCACATGTAAAATTGGCAACAAAAAAAAAACTGTACGAGGGTCATTCTTGCTGAATTCAGTTTTTGCACTCTGATCACAATTGCATAAGATAAAGATCTTGTTGAAAAATAGTTCCCCACAAATAACTCAATTAGGTTTAACCATTTTCTCCATAACAATCGGAACTATATTCAGGGAGAATGAACTTTAATTCACAGAAAGCTTTCAGCAAATCCTTACTTATTTTTTCAGATAAATTTTGGAAGATTAAGAATTATTTAGTGCTTAGGTGATAACAGTAAAAGAAATACTTCGCTTTTAGTGTAATAATTTTTTACAGTTAGAAAAGCTAAGAGCAATAACTATATGGGAAGATTTGCTTCATGATCTGCGGCAGAATCAGAAAATCCAGGCAACTCCCCGGTGCCAGCCTTGCCGGAAAGAAATATCACTGAAGGAGATCAACTCGAATTAATGTTACTCATAGGTGTAGGTATATATCCATTCCTATATAAACAGGGGTCTGTCCAAGCCAAATTTACTACCGTTTAGCCGTACCTTCAGAAATTCAACTTTAGGAAAAACAGTAGTTTCCCAAAATACTTTTTTCTTTTTGTGTCTCGTAAAAAACGATAAATCCATATTTTTACCTTATTTTTTGGTTAATTTTTTTAATTTTCACAAATTATGTCTAATTTTCACAAAATAGGTACTTCTCAGAAAAACCTACACAGACCCCAGACAACCCTACAAACAAACCATGACATTTTTTTTTTTCAAAATTTGCAAGTTTAAAATTCGTTAGGTGTCTTGGCTATTGTAGTTAACATGACGTTCTTCCCACAAAAATTCCCACTGTATTTTACTATTACACGTTTATGCCAAATTTAATAATTATAGTTAACGATTAAGCCTAAATTAAACAGAAATCTGCACTCTAGCGGCGGAAACAAAAATTACTTTCGAATTCAAAATTTGGTTTATTACACAATTAAAAACTCTCTGTTTCAACAAATCAGTACACGAAACATAACTAAACACACCCCTTTAAAATTAAAACAAGAAAATAAAAGTCTTAATAAAATAAAAGACTTATTAAAATATATAAGAATGGGTTTAGAATAGAATAGAAATTACTTAAAAAAATTCACTTATTACACTTTGTTAGAACTATTTAATATCAACACAGGTGAAAAAAAAAAGGAAAAATACTTCACTACTTCAGAATTCTTTTGCAAAGGCATATATATAAATATATTTGATAAAGAACAAAAGCATACCCGTCAACCGATTGAATTTTTCCTTTTACAGATGTCTCATCACGAAAGTCGACCGTAGTTGTCTCACCCTCTAGCCCTTGTATCAAACTTACTAGAGTTCTTGTTGATAAAGCTCGTTCTCGAGCCATTTCATAAAATTAAGTTAAGTTAAATTTAAACACAAATTCTAACCAAACGAACACAAATTCTAACCAAGAGAACACAAATTCAAACGAATTCTAAGAAACTTAAGGCCGGCAAAAAAGGAACTACTACACTACTCAGTTACAGTTTGGTAATCACAGTTGATATTAGTGTGGCTGTTGCTTGGCTGACCGCTTTTTTAATAAATAGAGGCATTTNAGGGCGGTCAGCCAAGACAGTGCGTATTAGTGTAGTTACGGCTGCATTGAAACTCGCTGAAAAGAAATTTGCAAGTTTTATTGGCTGATTTTATCATCGTTTAAATCGCGATCGTTTAATCATTGTTTCGTTTACCATACATAAAAAGACCCCTATATTAGTCCCTGGTGTTTACTAAATTTGACCTTACGCGCATTTTTGAATTACTTACTGGACTCAAATTTGTGTTTTTTCATTCTACATTTTCACTCTGTTCTAGAAAACCGGGGTCGGTAGCGCGTTGGGCCTATGTCCAAGGGGTCATGAGTTCGATCACCGCCTGCCGATGATTCCCCGTAAGCAAAATGGTGAATGGTGCGCACTAAATCTATTGCTGTCACGAAGTCTTACTAGTTCCCATAATAAATCAATACCTGTGGGATTATTGGATTGGAGCTTGTTCGTGCTCTGGTTCAGGACAAAATTACGATCTGAGGATGGATGGTGTGTGAATGTCTCCTCCCAGTAAAATGAGATGTGACGTACGTGTGTTGCCGTTGGATCCTCCTCTGCTATGTTTACCAGACCGTTACCAGCAGCCCATTGTTCAGTTCTAGTGTGACTTGAATAAAAGTACCGTACCGCACCTATTCAAGAGATTTTTTTTTTTCAGTTTAATGTCATGAGGTTGCAACTTCCATTCAACATTATAATAAAGAAATAATTAATAAACGTTTCCATGATTAAGACTATTTTCCGAAGGCTCCGTCGTCTTTTAAAGTGATTCTTTTTGCCAATAATACGTTATTTTCATAACTGCTGTGAGTTTACAACAGTTTTACCCTGATACATTGCTGTGAGTTTACAGCAGTTACGTTGGATTTTTAGGGAGAATTTTACCTATCTAAGGCTAGCGCTGTCTTTGTTTTATCTGAAAATGGCGCAAAACGTCAATATTGAAAAGAGTCATAGTTTTGCGAAGGAAAAGCTTTTGAATCTAGTTTTTTTATATACAAAAAATTACTCCACTGCAGCATTACTTGGGCTCATAAAAATTAGCAAAAGTTGAGAACAAGGCAGTGATTTTGATAATTTTTCTCTAGGTTACCAAACAGGCAATTTTTAAAAAGTTCAATAACTTTTAAAATATTTAAATTATTTGTGCGTTCTAAAACCCAGATAAATCTTCAAGGCATATCGAGTGGCCTTAAATAATTTATACCAAAGTAAAGGAAAAGTACCACAAAAATTGCTGCACACACCAAGGCATAGAAAATAATATAAAAAAATTACGCGATTTTCAGGTTTACCTTTTTAATTTAATTTAATAGCTAGTATTAACTACTACTGCAACTGTTAAAAATGGGAAGATGAAAGAGGATATTGTTTTTATTTTATACATAAAAAAAGGCTTTCAATTTTATTTCTAAGTTAATGAATTGGAAGAATTTTTATTCCTTTTTAATTCTAAAAATATTGTTATCCAGATACAAAGAAGCAGATAGACAGATCTTTCAAGTAGAAAGTAGATGTATCGTAATATTGATAAATAGACATATGAATTTGCATAAGGAAGAGCTCGCTTCGCACACAAACACTCACGATTGCCTTTGCGATCACATTTATTCTTTTATGATTAACAGACTCTTCCATCAGAATTAAAAATTATTGAATTAAAAGTCTCCAAAGTTTTTTTATTCTATTAATGCAGATTAATCTCCTGGTTCTCTTAAGACAAATTATTTTTGTTAGAAAATTTCAGTTCCTATAATATTAAGTTTTGAAAGTAAAGCAGAGAGTTTTCGAAAATTTTTTCAAAAACTTGTTAACAGTTTTATAGTTTCCTAGGAACGCTTGGACAACTTCATTATCTGATTACAATAATTATATAAAAATTGATGTCGAATTTTAATTTCAAAGAAAAATTTCGAGTACTGATATGGTTCAAATTTTGTACTATAAACAGTATCATACTGAAACTTGTTAATTATAACTTTAATTTCAGAAACAATTTAAAAACTTCCTTCTTAACTTTGTGCCTATTTATTTGTGACAACAAGCACTCCCCTGAACTTCAATACCGAAGGAAATAATAATAATAATAAATTCTATATTTTTAATACTAAAATTGGAATATTTTTAACCCAAGCAAAGCAATTTTGTAACTATGAGAAATATCGTATTAAACGATTTTTTAAATTAAGAATAAAACAGTGTTCCACAAATTTCTAAAAACGTAAATTGTTTTGGTTAATTCGAAACGAATACATATACAATAACACACTGCGTCGCCAGCAAATCAAAGGTACCCCTGGTTCGCAACCGTTTAGCTACGTTAAGATTTACATTAAAAAAATAATAACAAAAGATAAAGCATACTTTCATTTTTCAAAATCTTTTCTTGATTTCTTATAGAATAAGGTGTTTAATAATCCATTTTATTTTTATTAAAATGAAATCGCTGTAGTGTTTCCACATTGCCCAATTTGTCGAAATTATTTACCCTGATACATTGTTATTTTTAACTCAATAAGTTTGTTATCACACATAATTCTGGTGATCAACATCTAGCACCGACCGTCTGTTCAACTTTTTGATCCATTACATTTGAAGTTTGTTCTGCGATAGGGTTTTTTTTCATGGCGCAAAATAAAACCCATAGCTCTGAATTTTAAAAAAAAGAAAATTCTTTGTATTTTTTTAAAGATAAGAAAAACCGTACCTAAAATAGCTGTTGTTTGCTGTTGTTTTTTGTTGCAAGTCATTTAAAATAAATGTCATTATTTTATCATGACAACTGTTTTAATAACATTTTGTGAAAGAAAATTTTTAATATCAGTGTAATAGTGCTTTGATGCTTCCAAAATATCAATCCGATTTTTATTTATTTTCGTTTAAATAATACAAAATACTGAATAGCTTAAAATTTATAAAATTAGTTTTTAAACATAAAAGTTGATTTTTTCACAACAACTTTAAGCAGACGCATCTTTCTTCGCACTTTTCCTCTGATCAAGTCATTATCGACGCAAAGACTGGTCACAAAGAAATAAAAAAGGAATGGCGCAAAAGTCCTGAACATATGAAGAAGAAGCAGGTATAAAACCTTAAAACACCAACATTCTGCAAGTTTCATAAAAGCTTTTTTTTTCTTTTTTTTTTTTTTTTTTTTGANGTCTTGAAATTTAAACAGACACAACTTTCTTCGCTCTTCTCCTCTGATCAAAGTCGCGCGTTATCGAGGCCAAGAAAGGTCGCAAAAAAAGAGAGAGAAAAAAGCATGGCGCAAGTTTCCTGAGCATGTGAAAAAGAAGCAGACATAAAACCCTGAAATCGCAACATTCTGCAAGTTTTAAAGATCGACGGTCTTTTTGAAACTTGTTTCTCAGAAATGACGGAAGCTATATTTTTTCTCATTTTAACAAATTCTTTTCGCCTTTAAGACTAAAGAATATACGTGTTGAAACTTTTCCCTGATGAAAATATTCCCGCCTAGAATTCCGAATAATACTTACCAACACACAGTTTCAGATCCCCTACTTAAGACAAAATAGCCACCTCATTTCACATTATGGAGATAAGTTTTTAACTTTTTAAAATTGTCTCTCTCTAACTCTAACCTATGACTTCAGACTCTTTTGTTCTTACAGAAGGAATATCAGATATCCACAGACATATTCTTTATAATTATTTCTTATTATAAATTGCATCAAGCAAAGAATTTCTATAGCTTTAAATAAAGATGCAGTTTTGTTAAAAAAAAAAAAAATAGTTACTCTGTTTTGAGACTTATTTTTTGACACTCTTCTCATTAAAACGCCTTTTATTGCATACAAATTTTTCTTAGTTACATAACTTAGACACTATTTAAAAAAAAAATTAATATGAAAGCTCTTAACTTAGTTTGATTTTCCTAATTGTTTTAACTAGCCCTATTGTTTGCTTGACTTAATTGTTTTTATCCTAATCAATTTTACTCTAGTTTGTCATTTTCTAAATAAATTTGACATAAATTAAATGTTAAATAACTAACTATACAGCTTGAGAAAGCTTGAAAATAAATTCTTTCTCCTTTATAGTTAAGTACAGAAGGTATTCTCAATAAGACAGTCCTGCTGTTAATTAAAGTTTGAGGTCTTCATTTGATGCAAATTCAATGTTGAGATTTCGGACGGAAGAAACATAAAGAAGAAAAAACTGGACGAAATGGAAGAGTTTAATATTGACCAATACAATTGTTTAGCGATAACGACAAACCAAGAGCTTAAATTTAAAACAAATAAAATAGATAAAAAATTTTAAAAAAATATGTAGTAATTTTAAATGATATAAAAATTTTACATTGTTTTTTTTTTTTTTTTTAATATTCACATATTTTTATTATTTATTATAAGAGTTTTGGTATTATTCAGTATTTTCATGTTATTATTTCATATTATTCATAGAATTTTCATATTATTTAAATAATATGAAAATTATCATACAGAATTTTAAATCCGCATATCCTATTACACTAATTATTTTGAATTATGTCCATTATTTTTCTAAATAGATATGTACACATACATGTCAATTAAAATGTATGCACTTGTTTGTAGATAAATGGGTGCTTATATTATTTTGAGTTAAATATATATTGTGCTTAAATACTTAGTTAATTATTCAAGAAATTATTTAAAAAAATTGTCACTTTGTTAACATTTTTTAAATGGATTAAATTTTCATTGCAATATTTTAAAGCTAAGGAATTTTTAAGTAATTTTCGATAATAATTTGATTTTTAATCAATTTTTATTTAAATTAAATTTCTTACTCTTTTTTTTTTTAATTTATTTACTTAACAATAAATAAACTAGTTTTTTTCTTTAAATCTATGATAAAGAGAATCCTATCAAAACGTGAAAAAAAATAACATTTATGTATAAAAATTTGCAAGATTGTTTTTTAAACTAATTACTCTATAACTAAAAATGCAATTAAAGATGTTCAAGATTGCTTTTCTTGACTTTCAGCTAAATATTAAAATATTTTTAAAGTTTTTTCTACTTAATAAAAATATTTTGAAATTATTTAAAATTAATCACTGATTTGAAAAGGAAAGTTATAGTTTTTTTTTATGAAATTTAGTTATCTAAGGGGAATGTAATAATTATTGCATTCCCCAAACTCTTTTAAATACTTACACTGTCATAGAAAAGACAAGAGCAGATATCTATAATTGAAAGTTTAGTAATTTAGTTAAAAAATTCTTAAATTTATTTCACAATTTGTAATTTCCCTTCCAATTCCTTTTTTCAAGAGGTAATATAAGTTTAATTATACATAAAAGTAAAACTAATAAATATAAAAATTGTCCAATTGTAATTGATCTTATTTTACTACATATTTATCTAATATTTTCAGTCACGACATTTTAGAGGCTTTAACAAGCAATAATAGTAACTGCTTAAAAATTACTGTTCACATTGAAGACAAAGCAACTTACTTACCTACGTCTTAGCTAAGGTTCATATAATATGATTCAGGGGCTAATTCAGGGACTTACATTTAGCAACTTACTTACGTATCATTTTAACATCTATGCTTTACAAAACAGGAGAGAAATATTTATACAAATCAAAGATTTATAACAATTAAAACTAACATGCTTAAAAAGCATATAACGCAGAGAGCACTACCGCTCACTCAAATCCAGCACAAAATTCAACTGCAGCCTGCCAGAGCAAGTTTGTAGGGTTACTGCAATAAATCGTATAGAGGCTGCAAAAGCAGTCCTTATACAGTAGCTAACATTCCTAAGCAAAACTGTAATAGTTTTCGATGCAATTTAAAATATTAATCGTCATCGAATTTAGTGGGCGGGGCGTGCATGCGTAATGCATTAAATGATAGAAACAAAAGTTTTCTGCTCCGCTCTATATTGTTATTATTTATTGCTATATTTTGCCTTAACAAATGAATGGATTACATACATAATATAAATAATCATTAAGGTTAGTCATTTATTTCATTTTGATTGATTGTCTTTTTATTTTGATTTATGTTTCAAAATGTATGAAAGACGAGCTTTAGATCCGATCTTTCACATTTTTGAACTTGGTATAGGCTGTAAAATTTGTTATCTTGTTGACTTTATTATAAATGATTGTATTTTTTTCATTTAACTTATTCTCCAATTTAACATTTTATGCAATACAATAAACACAGTTTGTTATGCTTAGATGATGTTTAAAAAATTAAATTCAAAGACGATAGATAATATTTAAAGCTAGTTTGTTTAAACAATTATATGATTAAAGATTGATTAACACTTTTATCATCTAAAGAATTCGTGAAATAAATTGTTCAATTTTCTTTTTAAATTCTTGCCTTCGAGTTTTGCAGCTTTTGGTCCCAACTATAAACTGAGACCTTTGAAGCAATTATGTCTTAAGTAAAACTTTGAACAGATTTTATTGCTGATACATCTTAGTAATGTATGATGCAAAGTATAAAATAATTCTAATGCTCTGTCAATGAATTCATATCTTGAGAAAGTTGAAATATGTTTGTCAGTAAAAGTTGAATGTCTTGAAGGGAAATTTCAGCCTATACCAAATTAAAGGCTAAGTTTTAGTTGCTCTAATGTATTTGCACATGAGAGACGGAAAAAAAATCACATAGGAGTAACTACCCAAAGCATATGAAATAGAAAAAATTTTATGAATGAAATAGAAAAATTTTTATTTTTTCTCTGTTGATAGTGAAGTTATGGGGATATTTCTGTACCATGATCTGTTGTACCAATTAAATTTTGAACTTGCAAATTTTTCTAAAAAAAGACATGTAGATGTTTATCCGGGGGTAGCTATGAGTTATACCTTTCGAGTTAGTTCCTTTCTGTGATGAGATGTACTTTCTGAAATCATCCTAAAATTTTTTTTTCTTTTGTTTCTTAAAATCAGAGATCAAGGGAGATAGTCAGTGTATCTGCATGAAAGCTGACTCTGAGTAAAAAGACTATTTTTCCTAAGCACGGACTATATTTACTTTGTAATAACTCTGAACTGATTTTTCACGTTATTGATTTGTTAAAATTTAGTAATCTTCGAAATGCAATAGTAATCCAATGCAAATGAATCCAATCGAAATGCAATCCAATGATAATTTTTGTGAAAAGTAGACTTAAACCATTCATCTTGATCTTCAATTGTCTTAAATTAATCTTTTTTGCTTTTCCATTGAATATTTACAAACATCAGAAAAAGTGAGGTGCAAAATATATTTTTTATCTTGTATGCATGGTGTAAAAATTCTATTCAGGATACATTCCTTAATGAAAGAGGAATTTCAAAATAATAATATATTATCCTAAAATAAAAATTACTCTTTATATATATATTATGAAGTTGGCAAAAATATCAGATTTTTTTTTTTAAAAAAAACTTAAATTGTAGCTGTTATAGCCTAATAAACACACTTAAAAGCTGCAGACAAAAATTAGAGTTAATATATGTAATGCAACCCAACACATCTTTATTCAAAAAGTGTGTGGTGGTGTTGACTGCTGATGAGTTATGCTTTTTATTATTTTTATTGTATTTATTATATCCAATTCTATTGTATATATATATATATATATATATTTAAATAAACAATCGTGGATAACATTTTTAAAAAAATTTCGTTAACTATATCATGTTATTTTTGCGAAATATTTGATTATATTATCATGTAATAAAATAATAGCATCAGTTAGATATAGTTACAAATATGCCGCTTTAATATCAATGGCTATCCATTTTCTAGCTATTTTTATTAAATATTAGCCATTCATAACTGGTGTTTTGCTTAAATTAAAAATATTGCACAGAAATAATATATTGTAATATTCATAATTTTTTTTAACCTTGTTTTAACTGAGTATCATTCACATATGAAGTGCTACTGGCTAACATATGATTCTGTTTTAAATTTGTTAGTTTAAGAACCAACTAGTCTATTAGATGTCAAATTCAGTTGCTTGAGCAGGCTTAGATAAAAGGAAAAAGTTGTATTGACATAATTTTTTAAGATTCAATTCACTACAAGTGTAATTACTATTGTTGAGAACAAAGTATAGTCTGTTTGCATAAACATACATAAGAAACAACATGTAATCTCTATTAATATATAAAATAATGACTAAAGCATTTTGTGAAAAAAAAGACTATTTATTCAATTATATTAATATCTTGAATTATCATGACATGAAAGTTTTCGTCATCTAGAATTAAAGTTACATACTCAATGAACAAAATGTCCTGTTCATGAGTTAATTTCCATTGGGATATTGTCTGAGTCTATTTGAATACATATTTGAGAATTTTTAACCATACTAATTATATTGTCCTTTGGGTTAGTCTCCATTTTCAAAATTTCTACAACATTGACCATGGAGAAGTATTTCATGAAGTACATTAAGCACAATGTCCTGTCAATGTGCTAGGACTTTTTTGATGTCAAAATTAGGAAATTCTCCACAATATTGTCTGCTGAGAAAATATTTATCCAGCACAGTAAACACAATGTCCTGTCAATATGCTAGGATATTTTTTAATGTCAAAATCAGGAAAGTCTCCACAATATTGTCCGTAGAGAAAGTATCTATGCAGCACATTAAACACAATGTCCTGTCAATGTGCTGAGCATTTTTTAAATGTCAAAATCAGGAAAATCTCCACAATATTGTCCATAGAGAAAATATTTATCCAGCACAGTAAACACAATGTCCTGTCAATGTGCTAGGATATTTTTTTATGTCAAAATCAGGAAAATCTCCACAATATTGTCCATAGAGAAAATTTTACTGCAGCACATTAAACACATTGTCCTGTCAATGTGCAAGTTTTTTTACTTGTATCAAAACCAGTTAATTGTCAAAATCGGGAAAGGATCAAAATCGAGTGAGTGTCGAAGCCGGACAAGAGTCAAAATCGAAATTTTTGGGGAAACTTTTCGACGTTTCTAGAAGAAGGAACTTTTGTTCCGTTTCTCTCTTTCACATTTTTGGAAATCTCTCATCCATTTGTAATGCGCCGTTGAAATTCCCATAAAATTAAAATCATGTTTTACAGGCCTATTCTTCTTGATGTCAAGTACTGCCTGTCCTATAATAACATAGTCCCGGATCTTTAAAGGGAACTTTTCGAATTTAACATTCCTTATAGTTTCTTTATTCACTTGTTCATTATCAGCAGCTTTCTCTTTGTCGGCCGCATTTTGCTTATCAACTTCCTCAACATATTTAGCAGTTTCCTCATCCACTGCTGTTTCTTTATCCGATTTCTCATCGAGAATCTCTGCAGCTCTGTTGTCTACAACAGTTTTCTGCTCAGCAAGAACTTCCTTCCAGTCTCTTAACTGGAACTTATTAGCAATTTCCTCAACCACTGCTGTTTTATTCAATTTCTTATCCAGAGCCTCTGCAGCTCTGTTTTTTTCTACCATTTTCTGCTCGACAAGAACTTCGTTCCAATCTCTTAACTGAAACTTATTATCAATTTCAGCATTTTTTTTATCTGCAATGTTCTTCTCTACCACTTCCTCAACATATTTAACAGTTCCCTCATCCACTGCAGTTTCCTCATCCAATTGCTCATTCAGAGCCTCTGCAGCTCTGTTTTCCTCAATCGTTTTCTGTTCAGCAAGAACTTCATTCCAGTCCTTCAACTTGAACTTATTATTATCCTTCTTTCCCTCGGAACTAAATAAAAATACAATCTAATTTTTTTACTCTTACCTGTAACTAAAATATATAAATCAAACTAAAAAGATAATTTGAAATATATTTCCAATCTTTTTGTATATTATAAAGCTAATATTCTTAATTTAATTTGTAACTGTTACCTTTAAGGTAAAAATTTATTGATGCTGTAAATGCTTTTCAACTGAATGGATGATTTGTATTTAGATTTTTAATGTTTTTGTACATTATAAAAGTAATTTTCTAAATATCTCTATAATTTTATGATAATATTCTGTTCTTGAAGTCTTAAATTCAATGCATCATGACTATTAATAGAAAAAAATATCTTTAGAAGAAAAATCATTAGAAAAGTCTAGTTAAAGTTAACACACTGCAATTCTTACTGGGTGAAAAAATTCTGGTACAATTACCGTTCTGTATGGTAATCTCATTTCTGGTAAAAAAAACAACATATTTCTGATAAATAAAACTTAAATATACGGTATTTAAACCATTCATTTGGTATTCTTTCCGTTCATATGGTAATGGTTAACCAGAATTTCTGGATTTCAAAATTATATTTCTAAATTACGACACATTTAGTGAAAAATACAAAAAATTGAATTTAACTAATTAAATTAAATTAGCATGATTAAAGTACCAAATTTGAATTTTTTTTTCCAAAAATTATCTAACCATATTTTTTGTTATTTTTACCAAAATCATCACCAAAGCACTTAGGTAAAAAGTTACTGAGTTTTTGTTGTTCCCATAGAGCCAGAAAACTGATAAATTTTACCACATTTTGATACTTTATACTCCCTACATTTTTTCCTGTGTGGGGATGATCTAATATATCACATTGTTGATAATTTTCTTGACGTAAAGGCATAACTTTCACAATAATATAACTGAATTTATTTATTATCAAATTGTTTTGTTAGTTTTGAGTGGGAAAGCTTATTTATACTTTGCTTCAATTTTTTTTCCTTGTTGAATTAGTCCTTGTTTCATGAATAAATAAAATCTAATCTTTAAGGAAGTTTTTCTATACAATTTTTGCAAAAAAAAATTAAGCTAACAAAATTAAAAAGATCAAGTTTATTGTCAGAAAATATGTGTTTGACTTTTAGTTTTAAAAAAAAAAAACAAGCAAACAAAAACATTTGAAACAAAATTATAAGTTAAACAGAATCAATCTAAGTTATCTTGTTTAGTCTAATAATAAGTAAAAAAGATTTTAAAAAAAATAATAAAAGAATTATTGTGCTTAAAATGAAAAAAAAAAGACACATTACGTTAATAATGAATGTGTAATATGAAAGAAACTGCAGATAGATTTAGTTTTTGTTAATTAAACTGAGTTTCTGTTCATAAATTGAATTTTAAGGCTAGAATAAAGGATTGCACAATTTATTTAGTCTTCTCGGAATCACTTATAATCATAATTGCTTTTAATATTTTTTAATTATTAATATTTTTGAAACATTTTATCAATAGTCATGTATAATAAGCGTTTTTATCAGTTTTTAGTAAAAATATTCTTATGTCCGTCATTATATGAGTTTCTCAAAAAATCAAGCAAAAAGTTATATTGTATTTTATTTGATGACGTTTAACTTTATAAATTTGCATTCAGCAAATATTTTAATACATGCACTTGTAAGGAGTTTTTTTTTTTTCCCTCTAAGAAACGTTTTGCGGTTTTAATGGAATTCTGCAGTGTGCTTAGAATTTTATGAATTCTACAACTTTATCAAACGAAACAAAATGCTTTAAGAAAGAAACATTATTAAGGTAGTTTTTCAATTTTTCTTTTTTAATAATCAAAATAATTTTAAAACAATTCGATATCAGGGTTTATAGGTTAAATTGAATTTGGTTAAAGTTTGTTATTATTGCATCAATATCTAAATAAGGTCACTATCTAAAGTAACTTATGTTCATGGTCAAGGTTGATTTTTATAAAAATATATGCTTATAAAGTATAAGTAGTTTATAGCAATTTACTTTAATAAATCTAAACGGTAAATGTAACAAATTTGGCGACAGCAATGTACATAAAAAATAACTATTACTTAGAGTAATTAAACTTTTTTTTTTAATTTAAGTTAAAATTTTAAACAACCATACATCAATTTTCTCTACTTAAAATTATCAAATGCTCATTACTTACAGCTTTTTTCGAATATATCTCAAAAGTTTAGACATTTTATTTCAGAATAAATTCTTAACTCAAGAAACTCTACCAATTTTCTCAAGAGATTAACAAGAAATGGTATTCTTTAATTGTTGAAATGAGATTTTGTGCTAACGTGCATTGTTAACTTGGAAACAATGGTATTAATATTGTTCTAATAATACCGAAATATGATTCAAACAAATTATTATAGGACATAGTTAATTTCTTTTCGTTTGTTTGTTTAAAAGTAAATATGAATTGGGTTTTTATGTATATTGTTGATATTAGTTCTATTAATGTGAAAATCTTTAATATGTAATATGTCACTGTAAAAAAATTACGGTAAAAAGTACCGATTCTAAGGATACTTATACTTTTTATCGTAAAATTCATTTTTACAGAAAAAATTCTGATATACCGTAATTTTTAAAGAATTAACTACCGTAAAATCACTGAATCATTCTAATTAAATAAATATTACAGTAAAAATTGACGCCCGGAGGCTACGTGCTGTCGTGCCACAGGTCCTTGGTTGGATCCTCGGACCGGGCAAGGTTGATTCAGCCTTTCATCCCTTCAGTGGGTCGATAAATGAGTACCAAGCATGCTTGGGAACTAAACACTGGGGGTTCCGCGTTCGGCTGACCACCTGACTGGAACATCTGCTCCTGCACCCCAGAGCCCAAGGTCAAGAAAACTGAGATGGGCACAGTAGGCCTTGGCCCTCTATGGGCTGTCGCGCCACTGAGTTTAGTTTAATGTGAAAAACATGCAATATTATATAATATTTTATATTGTTGTCATTATTCAAAAAAAGAAAAATTCACATTTACATCACATAAAATATGCATTTCTTAAGGAAAGATGATTACTTTTCGTCTATTAAAATATCAATTATGGTATTACTTGAAATTATGTTACATGAACACGGACGCCGGCACACAGCTCTGCACCTACGCCCGCAGAGGGGGAAATTATGTTACATGTACCAGCACGTATCTTTTAGCGCTATATATAAAATTCATTTTTTTAACACAAAATTAGAATAGTTATTTTATTCTGATAAGACATTACACACTTAAAAAAAAGCATGGTTAAAACTACCACAATATGATAACATTTACCATATTTCTAGCTCTTTAGGAATAATAAAAACCATGGCAATTTTTACAAAAGCCGTTTTTATTTTATTTTATAACCGTCGTTAAACAGCCAATCCAATTTTGGGTTTATGACTACTTATGTTAACTCCAAATCCAGACAACAAGGGAGCTCCTGGATCAAGCATTGAGAGAAATTAACCTTTGTGGAGGACTTTTTGAGAGGGCAGGAGAGGAAAACTATGAAAACCTCCCATGGTCAACCAGATTGCAATTGGTCTCTAACCCATGATCCATCNAAATGTTAACTCTTAATGACATCTTATATTTGTTTATATATACATTTAAACACGACAAATGATGTTTAAATTTGTTTTATTCCACGTCTAAGAGTTTTGCAAAAGCACGAATGTTTTGCTAGTTTCATATTCTAATGTTTGCCAACAATAAGCAATACCTAAAGCAATGTAATTCTTAAATACAATTTATTTCAATATTTAATTAAAAAGCTTATTATTAAGTCTGCAAAAACGAATATTAAAACATGAAAGATAAATAACACTTACTCGACTATTAACGGTTATTTCATAACTGTCTCGTTTGGTAGAATTAATCCATTTTTTTTTTTTAAATTTCCTCATTTTTTGGAAACTTAAATACTGATACTTTAGGCACATTTTTGTAGTTCCCTTTACATCTTGGAACTACACACGATTATTTTAAATCGTTTAAAAGGACACATCCGACGGACAAACAACACTGCTATTCAATGAAGGACAAATATTTGAAATTGGCGGCTAATCACATATCCCCACAGAATGTGACGTCACTGAAAGACCTTGATGATCTCGCAGGCCTTATTTCTCGGTGGCTATGCTCTAACCCATGATCCGTCTACCACTGAGGATATTTCACGTCAGCACTGTGGTTGGCGCAAGCCGGATGCGGAATTCGAACCCGGTTCGCCTCATTGGAAGGCGAACGCTCTATCCCCTGAGCCCTAGCGGCCGTACCAAAGCCGTTTCGGTAAAATGAAAAAATAATGGTTTTGTAACATATGATGAAATTGGTAAATGAGGTAAAATTTAGCAATTCTATCAGGACACTATGCCATACATGGCATAAAAACAATTTCTTCAGTTAAATTTACTTTTCAGTTTCATATTTCTTGCTAAATGTGTGGTTATAAGAACTATAATTTCGAAAACCAGAATTTCCGGTGAAACCTTTATCATGTGAACGGGAAAATCGATAAAGGAATGGTTTATATAATGGATATTTTATTTAATATTACTGGAATTATGGTAGCTTTATTTTATTAGAAATGTATTTACCATACAGTATGATAATTTTACAGGAATGTTTCTTTCTCCACTCAAGAATAATTAATTATAACTCATTAAATAAATTGAAGCGGTAATTGAAACCTAAGAAACTGAAGCGGTTAGATATTACTTGATTAAAAACTTCTTTCGCTTCAAAAATATACAAATTGGACTTAACACTAGACATATTTTAAGCGCTCAAAAATACGTGCCCATGCATTTTCAAAATTTGCCAGTTATGAATGAGAAGAAACAAGAGCGATTTGAAATATAAAACGTTAAGCTGCCAGCGAAAAATTTAGAAATAAAAGTGAGAAACAGAACTGGAGAAACTAATGTGACCGTGAGGTGCAAATCAGAGTTAAATGCATTTCCACGAGCTATTGTAGGTACTTTATTTACGTCACACTAGAGCTGCACAATGGGCTATTGGTGACGGTATGGGAAACATCTCTGAGGTTGATCCGAAGACATCCCAAGCAACAATTTTACCCTGGCTACAGTTGGGCTCAATATAGGTCCTATAAGAACATGCACCGAGGGACCGATATTGGATGTCTAGATTTTTTTAATACTGGTCCTAGAATGGCTTATATAGGGCCTACATTGGCCAATATAGAACCTATATTGGCTAAATAATGGATGTCAAATTTCAAGTGAATCTGGAATTCTATATAGGACCGATATTGGTTATAAAGTGGCTGTAAAATATCCGGTAAATCAGAAAATTCTATACAAAGCCAATATCAGAATAATAATGGCTCTTTGAACCCTTATTGGGCCAAGATTCTTCAATATTGGCCCAATGAGGGCCCAAGTTATTTTGCTGCTAGGGATACCATCGCAATTTTGATCCGCTACAGAGGGGATGGCTCCCCTGCTTTGGCAGCCCGACTACTTGCTCGCTAAGTCGAGCAAGTTTCGGTAGAACAGTTTAACGAGGACCAATACCACGCCCTATCTGTTCCTACTCTGACTGGTCATAGTATTCGCTCACCCGCTTACTGACTGCAGCCAGTGATGCTTGACTTCGGTGTTCTACTGGGAACCGTTTCTTTACGATCAGTCCACTGCGGGACCCACGGGCTATGGAGAGGACGGGAGAAACTGGTGTCAGTAACAAAAGAATCAGCTGACATATGACTGGAATAAAATTCCAAGGCATCAAGATGAGCGAGCTAATGTGACTGGGATGGAAATAATTTTGGCATTGTCGAATTTGAATTTATGCCCAAAATTCTAACAATGTCTAACAATTGATTATTTCTTGATAAAGGACTTATCAATCGTATTTCTTAAGTCTAAATTCTGAAGCGCGTCTAGCTTATCCGATGTGGCCAAGGTTGTTTTTGCGAAGAAAGTGGTAAATATCCCCAGTGATTATCAAAATACGTAAATAAAAAATATTATTTACGTTAATGTAAAGAGAATTAAACATTACGTTGATTTAAAAAGTGTTGGGTTCTTATTTAAAGCCCCTACTTTTTGAATAATTGTAATAATTTTTATCCATACTGTAGAGTTAAGTATAAAAATAAAAATAGTTATATGAACATAAAAAATATGTATTAAATTAAGTTTTTAACAAATTTTTGTCTAATACCTTTCTTTGTACATTATTTTTCTGAGTCATAATTTAATTGAAACGCAAATTTCGAATATTCTATAATTTAACCATTTTCGAAAACATTACTTTTGATTATAGTCTATGCCCTCTTCCGTAAAATTAATTACCAATTTCTAAATTTGAAAAGAAAAAAAAAGTTAAGCTTTCTTAGTTAAAATATGTTTTAAATTAAAAATAATTTGAACGAAAATTCTTATTTATATACCAGCCTCACTAAAATAAATCGACAATTTCTAAATTATGTCCCCCCCCCCCTCTCAGTTAATTTGCAGAATCAGAATCTGTAAAATCGTTTTCGCGTATCGTTGCATTGAAGTGTTACATTATCTCTTTTACCAATACCTTAAAACGCACAATATGCACTTTAAAGAAAAACGAGTTAAGCCTTCTCAGTTAAAATAAGCTTAAAATTTAAAATAACTTGAACGAAAATCCTTTTTTAACCAGTATTTTTAGTTCGTAAATAATTTTTTAACAGCCATGAAAAGTTAGTCATCTTTTTCGAGCGTTATCTAAAACAAATATCTTTTGGTATTGGAATGCCCTTAGCAGTCCAATGCACTTTCGAATGCGATTTCAATCCCCCGCTAAACTGTGCAATATGCAACATTTCACGGTATTGTGACCGAGCTTCACGCATGTTTGGAATTACTATTATGCTCATCGCTAAAAAATAAAAAACGTTTGACAGAATGTTATATTTGATTTACTATATTCGAAATGCCTTGAAGCGTATCTCCCATCCTACTTGTTTCTAATTTATTCCACCCTCTAAATTTGTATGTTCTTTTTCCGTCTATTCCAGGTTGTTTAGAATACTTTTATAATTAGCATATATGCGTATATTGTTGTTCTTGTTATTCTTTTCTCGCCTGTAAAGAATTATCACCTGTTGTTTATTCTTTTATGCTATTTTATGACTGTTGCGAGTTGGTTACAATTATTCATAATTGTTAGGCTAAGTGTTTTCCTTCTCTGCCAAGATATAATGAAAATGGCGGAAAAATTCCAGTGTGAAAAACAGTCATAGTTTTACAAAAATTAAAAACGGATGTGTTCAAGTTTTTTAATAATTGAAAGTTTACACTTTAACTTTAGATAATATGCTGTACATGCTTAACGCACAGATTTTTTGAAAAAAACTGGCCAAAAAAAATCAATTTTTTTTTAATGTAAAAAAACACACTTTAGAACACATTAGAAGACAGAAAAAACGCATTTTCAATTCACGATTATATTCGAGTGTGAAAAATTATAGCAGCGTAAAATACAACGCCGCTCGAATTATCGCGAGTGTGAGGTTAACATGCTAATTTAATAACTTTTGTGAAGTATTAACAGTTACTGAAACGATCTTATTTAACCGCTAACCCCTAACTCATGAATTTCGTTGCTGGAAAAAAAAGTTGAAATCTTGTAGACCTGGCGGAGAGTTAACCAGCAATAAATTGTTTGACGTTTAATAAATTATTTGACACTAATTTTGACGTGTCTTTTAGCCAGCATAGAAGTATAAAACCAGCTATAAATTATTTGACGTTTAATAAATTATTTGACGCATTATTTTGACGTTTCTTTTAGCCAGCATAGAGGTAACGCCTTTTAAAAAGTATATTTATAGCAGCCTTAGTTTTTTTTTTTACCATGTAAATTTTTAGTTTGCTGATATGACAATTGTCCTTACTAGAGCCGTGGTGGCTTAGGGGCCAATGAGGTGAACCAGCTTTGAATCCTAACAATGGTTAATTGATACGAATTCCGCACTCAGCTCGCACCGACCACAGTGCTGACGTAATATATACTCATTGGTAGACAGATCATGGGTTAGAGTCCCTTTGCCGTCAGGCTAACCGTGGAAACTTTTCGTAGTTTTCCTCTCCATATTACGCAAATACGGGTTAGTTCTATTAAAAAAAAGGCCTCCACGAAGGCAAATTTTCCCCAATGCTTGATCCAACAGTTCTCTTGTCTTCTGGATTGGGTTCAAAATTACAAGGCTGCAGGATTGAACATTGGTAGTTGTAAACCCTAAATTGGTTCACCTGTTCAACGACGGTTATAAAATTGTCTTTACTGACTTCTTAATTTCTAAATTAAAAACGTGTTTATTGTAAACAACCTTTTTTTTTAAATTGGTTTCTAAACATGTAGTATTTTCCTAACCTTGTATTTGTATTAAATTTAGAATCATATTCTTTCCTGAAAAAATCTTCTTAAAAAATGTCTGGATACTTGACGTCTGGTGCTTATGTTTGTATTCTTATTTTTAGAATAGATATCTTATGTCTGCATGCTGTTTCGAATCATAACGTTATGAAACTGCTTACATTACAATTTCTTTTTCTTTCTTTTTTTTTCCCCTTTTGAAAGCGCGGTTTGTTTGGTTTGGCAATTTAACTTGTGTCCGGAAGTGGTTTTGAGAATAAAAATATCTCACTTAAAATGATTTTGACTGCGAATAAGGACCTTCAACTGAAATAATTAACAGCCTACTTTTTTGTAACTTTTTTATATATAATTCTTTTTAATATATATATACGGGACCGGAAAGTAATGTCGTTTCGGCGCATTAAATATTCTTTAATCTTGAAAACTGATTCATTTTCGATCCGGCATTGAATGGTTGTTGCTAACGAGGGTGAATACACAATTGATTAAAAATAAAATCTTGATAACAACTATCAAATGCACCGAAACGACATTACTTTCCGGTCCCCCTAATATATAAAATTGAAGCTAAATATAATTCTCTAAGATGTGAAAATAGCATGCTATTTAATGAAATTAGCAGCAAATATTTTGAAAGAAATTTAACTTTAGAAAATGTTTCAAAACTTCAAAATATATAGAACTTGAGCCATTTGCAGTCAGCCTTAAAACACTGATTTTCAGGAAAGGGTTTTATCGTTTTACTGAAGACTAAAGAGAAGGAACTGTTTGTGCCCATTTTTCACAAAAATGACACCTGGATCGCCATCTGTTGCGTTTTGAGGATTTCTAAGTTTTTGACAAATGAATAACGTGAGCAAACTGTTCTTCCCCGGAGTTATCACCACTGTGACGATAAGCCCTACTGTAGAAAAACCCTTACTTTCCACGAGCAAAATCGTTTTTTCACCGAATTGGCTTTTATGAACAAAAACCGTTCTTCCTCCTTGGTCTTCAAATGTAATTTAGTACTTCTACAGAGAAAAACTGGCAATATTGCTATTTCGTCGCTAGCTTGTTTAAGAGTGGAGTAAAATATCCGTCTGTACCACGAATAAAAGAAAAAAGCGATAGTCATAGACAATATTTACTTCTCCAGGAGAATCACATAATAATTATACTACCTGTTATTTCTTTTCTAGGCAAGTAGTACCCTATTTTAGCTCAAGTAGTACTCAAAATTTTTTATGCCTTTTGAATGATACTTTGATTAGAGTTTTATGGAACCGCTGCTCTAAAGTATATATTTTTAACCAGCGTTATGTTAAAGCATTGGCTTCAGTATTTTCACTCATTTCAAATTTAATTAACACTTTTCTTAAAAGACGTGTCTGTTTGCAAAATAATGAATGTACTGTGGTACCTTTAAATGATTTTGAAATCTTATATAACAGTCAAGAGAATCATTGTACAAAAGGCAATGTTCCTATAAATTACATATTTAAAATCATTTTTATTATTTCAACTTTGTTTACTAAACTGTGATAAAAAGTTATGGCTATAAACAATAATACCTTCGACAAAATTTTTAAACTATCCGACCGAAAGATTCTTAGACTCTAAGAAAAAACGTAGTAATTATATTGTCCATCATACCCAGTAAACCTACAAAAAAATTCGCATTTATTCTCTGATATTTTACGCTATAGTAATAGTTTTTATTAAGTAATATAGGAATAAAAGGAGTGAAAAACTTCGAATCTTAAAAAAAATGTTTTTTTCTCATCTTTTTGATGTTAATTACTCTTGTGAATATTCATACATTTGATCTACAATCTAATCAATCATTACATTTAAACTCCCCTAATTTTAAAACATCCAAAACAATACAATGATTCGTTTAAAAATATTCTCCTCAATACTTATTCATTTCATGAGAGATTGCGATGTGTTTTCTCTGAATTCATTGTAACAATGGCAGCTTTTATTGACCATGATTTAGTTGCTTACTTAATTGGCATGAATTTATTGGGCCGCTCTAAGTAATAAAGTCTTAGAAACCAAATGATCTCTCTACACATCCTCATCATGTTACATTCTTAATTTTGAATCGTGGCATGGCTTTAAAACCACGCGCTTCAGCATGTTGTCTCCTTTCGTCATCTGTCAAATAGTTGCGCATTTTTGTCACAGTAAGCTCTGTCATGTTTTACGCAGTGCCTCTTGAGCAATCTACTCCGACGCGATGTAAGGATGATCTAATTTTGGACAATCTTCCCTCACATACTCTTCTCTGCAAGCATCCCGCCTTCAGTTCTGTAGTGCTGCCACTAACGTGTGTATTTTCGCCGCTGTGACAGAGAACACTTTTGTTTTTTAGAACTGTTTTTTACGTCCATTACTAAAGATAATCTATGACTTCAAGAACATCTATTTCTCGACCGCAGATTAAACTCTTTAAGATCTACTTGATTAGAACTGTGAATTGTTAGTATAGTTCTAGCCGCTTAATTTGAGGATTTTTTTTCTTTCTTGAAGTGAAGTTGAATTATAAAGTGTGAAAATCGTGAACGTCACAATGTGGACGTTGTAATTGTGTTTCTTTGTGACATTGCCTGTGCAATCTAAGTAGTGAAACATGAGTTGTTTTTGTTGCAGTTTATGTGGACAGAAGTCTCATAAGACCAAGAACAAACCATCTGCCAGTCCTAATGGTCAGACCATGTCAGGTAGTGTTTACCATAACGGCACAGGATGCGATACAGGTAAGACTTATTTTTTTCTCTTTGATTTTATACACTTGAAGTGTCTCTGGAAATCAAATACTTTCAAGTTCATTATAACAGCATATTTGATAGCAAATATCGTAAAAAAAATTTTTTTTAAAGTTTCACTTTAACGTTAAGTATTTCTGGTTATTCTAATGTGTTTGAAAGCTCTTTTCTTTAAAAATTATTTTTAAATGGGGCTTACGAAACTGACCTTCTTAGAGGCAAGACCTTAACCCTTCTTAGTCTTTGATAGAAACATTTCATACGGATTAGTATTGAGCAGTTAATTAGGATAACAGATACTCTGTTTCTGCAACATGATAATACAATTGAAGTCGAACATCAAAAATTAGGTCAATACTCTAACCAAACTTTAAAGAAATATGCTAATGCTAATCCGTGCCAACAGTTGACGTAACATTCGTTCATTTCATTACGAATTATGCACGTGTTACGTCATGCTGACGCTTTTTATTTCTGTATTTCTTTATTACCTAATTAAAAAAAATGGTTCTGTTAAACATGTAATCCCTAAAAATTTTAAATAGACACTGTAGTACAGTAAATGTAGTTCAAAAACCAAACATGCAAAAAAAAATAATAATAATAATTACTTTAAGGTAAATTATTTAGTATGCTCTTAACCAAATTGTTATACACGTGTTGCGTCATGCAAACGATTTCTATCACTGAGTTTTTTTATTGCCTGTTATAATAATATTCCTGTTAAACATGTAACCCCTAACATTAATAAATATGATCTGTAATTCGGTCAATATAGTTAAAAAATCGTCAAAACCCGAACATACAAAAAAAAAGTTCTACACTGAAATAAATTGTTAAGTACCGTCCTAACTAAACTATTAATACCTTCCTCTTAGTAAATAGTAAAAAGTTGCATGATTTCGCTCGTCTTATTTGACAATTGAAGGAAGGAACTTCATTGCAATTCAAACATGTGCACGCCAAATGGAACGAGACTAATGGTTTGGAAGTTACACTCGTATTATTTACAAAAATATTGGTACCTATAACAAAGTAGACATTGTAATGACACGTGATATTAAACATTGTGTAACACGTGAAAATTGTTTCCTGTGCAGCTTTTTTACACTAAATTAAATCCAAGAGATAAAATACAATAAGAGTAAATAGAACTATGTTAGTAGTTCAGAAATTGCAAGACTTTTGTCAATTCCTGCTTAGGACAACTATGAAAGTATAAATTTAGTGACGTGGACCACACGTGCTACCACGTAATGTTCTTTATTGAATTTATCTTACACAGCGAATATAAAATAATTAAATATTTAAATGTGCTCAATAAACTTTTTTTTAAGGATTCAAATAGAACTATAAGTTAGGAATTATCACTGATGTTATTTTTAAAATATGTGAAAAACTGAATTACTTACAGTAAAATTTAAAACAATGACTAACGCTTCACCAATCAGAAAATTCCATTTCATTTTTCGCTCATCCCTATTTAATTAATGAATTAATATTTGAAAAAACTGTACTAACATCAAGTGTCACCCACTACAAGTTCAAAAAAAATTTATTTGAACGTGAGTGGATGAATAAAAAAGTATTTTATCAACGATTGAAAAATTGAACAAGATACAGGAAAGAGTTTAAACTAATTGTAGGAATTGATTAAGTCCAAGGTACAAGTAAAAAATAGTACTTTTTATGCATAAAAACCCTTGTAATCTCTGAACTATTAATTCTATTGACTGTTTAAAATCACTCGATTCAGATTTTTTTTTTTTTTTTAAAAAAAAGAAAGAAATCATGAAGCCTTACTTGTATATAAAGTAATATTAAGTTTTTTCATCCCGTTTACCATTTTTTTCCCCTCCTCTCCCGGGAAGACAAATTATTTACTACTTACTAACCGGAGGATACTTAACAGTTTTTTGATGGGCAGAACTTCTTTTAAACCCTACTTTTAATGTATATTCAAAGCATTTTTCTTCATATTTTTAACCAACCTAATATAAGGCAAGCAAGCGTGGAATTTTATAATTTATATGATTATCTAAACTTGTTTTCAAATATCAATCTAGGTTTCTCTCGTTAATTAAGATGTGTATTAGTGTTAACGTTGAAATTTAAAAAGCAACGAATTAAATATAATAATCAAAAATAAAATCTCATCTCATTTTTATTGAAAATCATTTGTTTTTAAATTCTGTAATTTTTCGTCTAATGTAGAACGTTAAAAAAATAAACTGACCACCCTAAATAACTTCTGATTTAATGAGCGGAACTTCACTTTCTCTATCTTAATGGTTCAAAGGTGTGGCCTCAAATGTGTTAACTAATTAGTGCAGATTGATATTTTAAGTTACGAAATCAGGTAAAAAATCGTACTTTCAAAGGAAGTACGTTTCTGTGTCTGATTTCGTAACTTAAAATATTGTCTGCACTAATTAATTACCTTATTTTAGGTCACCCCTTTTGAACCTTCAAGATCGAATCCTAGAACGTGAAGATCCAATCATAAGATCAAAAATTATTCAAGGTTTTCCTTTTTTTTTTCCTTTTTTTTTTGCTTGTGAAAGAGTGATTAATTTAAAGAATTATGATTATTCTTCGAATATACTTGTAAAAAAAAAGGAAAGAAATAAGACACAATTATAATTAAAATTAAAAACTCATCTCAATGTTATCGAAAATAATTATTTTTTAGTAAAATTTTATTCTTCTAATAAATTGTGAGAAGTGAAATTTAAAACATTAGCATTTTTGGCAAGAAAATTTGTAAGCTTAATTTTTTTTTTTAATTATTTAAAATAAAATACAGTGATACAATCAGTGATTTTTCTAACATGCTATCGATTTTGTTCTAGTTTTGTAGTTTCTGAATAGTTGGATGAGTATTCAGGTAATCAGGCGAATATAAATAAATAAATGCTACAATGCTGCTGAGTAGTTTAATCTGAGTCTCAAAATATGAATGCTTGAAAGAAAATGGAACGCTTTTAATGTTGAAAAGTAAAATTATTTGCTAATACACTATAGAAATATATTAATATAGAATGTTTTATGATATTATGGTTGTACCTAAATCAATAAGCTACTTTTTATGTACCGACAAATATAAATATACTGTGACGATGCATAACCAAAAATGATGTATTTAATTCATTATTTGTTAAACTATATTACTTCGAATAGTGATTTATTAATAAGTTGAATAATGATTTTTGCGTCGAAATCCGCGTACTTTTCCGATTGGAATAGTGAAGTTTTTTAATCGTCAGGTTTTGTATTTCCGACGTTTAATCGCGATCTTTATTAACATTTAAACTTTATTAATATTTTAATCTTAACGTTTTTAGGCTATATATCAATTTTTAATTTATGAATAACAATTTGGAGCGGTAATTTTAAACGCCTTCAGCATAAGGCATGAAAATAGTTTTTCACGATGTCAAAAAGGAAAGTGTTGTGTTAAATATCTTTGATTATTTATTGTCTTATTTATTTATTTTTACTTATTTATTCTTATTTTATTTTTATATACCTATATATTTATTTTGTATTCGGCATCAGCAAGCACTTTAACCCATTCAGAAACAGGGAAAAGAGAAAGAAGCTCTTCCACAGGAATCCGAATTGAGATCACGTCTTTGTATTGAGCCGCTGGAGTCAGAAAGATTCGTTTCATATATGATACCGTGGGCCGTTTAGGGAGAATCGCGTGGTCACGTGCTTGTAATTTCGGTCCTGAAGGAGATAATAAATAGTAGTATTTTTTTCGCTTGAACTTCAAATAATTTGGAATGACTATGATTTTTTAAATTTTCCAAAACGTTCATAAATTTTATAAGTTTCTCAACTTTTTTCAATAAAACGAAAAGTTTTCGGGCCGGATATATTTTTAGTGATATTCCAAATGATTTCACATATAATTATAAATTATATTTTAATTAAAATTTTTAACTTGATTATTAATGGATCTAAGCTTTTGCATTGGTATTAATTATAAAAAACCTTATTCTTTACGTAACGTTATGTTTGGCGTTTTGTCATTGAATACATAGGGTGTTCCGTATTGACTGCCCCTAAATATACACTTTTAGAATTCTTATAAAAAATAATGTAAAAAAACTATGCATATTAAGAATTATAAACTAATATTTAAGAGAAGTAAAACAATAGCGAATTTTAAACTTTTACCAATCATTAATGAGGACAATAAAAGCAAAAGTTCATCTAAAACCAACTTTTCTGAGGATGAAGTCTTAAGGCGTTCTTAACGAAAGACAACCACATTCCAGCCTCAGTTGTCATATAAACTGATTTTTGATTAATTTCCTTTCTTTGCTCTATATGATTTTAATAATCATTGGACATAGTTTGGAAACGGTTTAGTTTTTTCTCTCTTAAATATGAATTTGTATCCCCATTATTTTGCGCTATTTTTTACTCAAATAGTAAACATTTACATCAAGGGCAGCAATTATGCAGCACCCTGTATATTATAATATCTGACTCTCTTTTTTCTTACTTTATTAATTTTCACATATTTATTAAACAAGTGCTTTAATTCACTTTGAATTATATTTTAAGTTTCTTTGAAATGTTTAAAATTTAAATGGTCGATATGATCTTACTTTGTTCAGATAATATTTCATAGCAATTTTACTGAATTTAATCTATTTCTCTGATTATTTCAGCTCTGCAAAATTTACTTGCTTCTTTAGACCAAGTGTGTGAAAAAATTGAAACACCTGTAGAAGATCATTTATTCTTATCGCAGCTTCTGCAAAATAGAAACTTTCAGTCACTGTTCACTGTAAGTTATAATCCCTGAATTGTTAACACATACCACTGTTGAAAAAGTACTCTGTAGTACTTAGTTCATAACAATAGTGTTGTCATTTTCCTTATAATTTATATTAATTATTTAAATGCTGAAAATGTTTCATTTTACAAGTATAAATTTCTAAATTTTTTTTTTTTTTTTTTTTTTTTTTTTTTTTTTTTTTTTGCTCAAAACATTTAGCACCACGCTTCACCCATTTTAGGGAGAAGTAATATTTTTGTTCCCTTATAGCAGTGTTTCCCAAACTTATGACTTTTGTGTACCATTTCTAAATTTTTCGTAGCCCTGTGTACCATGAATAAAAAAAATTTATTTATTTTTTACTATAAAAAATTGCACTGAAGTTCAAAATCGCAACTAGCTGTTGACACCACTAATTATTAATTGTTAACTCTGCAAAAAACAGCCAATAGAAAAATAGGTAATCGTAAATTTTCATGGCTAGCTTTGTTTTTAAGAAAAAAGTTTTGAAATGTTCGTTTGTTGCAAGATATTTCGCATACGAATGCGTACCTCCGCTAAACTGTTCCCGTACCCCTGGGGGTATGCGTACCACACTTTGGGAAACACTGCCTTATAGTTTACAAACATAGATTGCAGATCTAAATAAGCAAAAAATAAATATATGAATATTAAGTAATGCTGACAATAAAATTGTTAAGGAATTTCATTATTATATGGGGACGATGAGTTTTATCATTTCACTTTGCTAGGAAACCTTTGACCTCACACTCAGTTACTTCTCCACACAACAAACTGAGTTTGAACATTGATGACTTTGAACATTATATCTGTATTTCAGAAGCAGAGATAATAATATGTGCTGTAAGTTAAAAAAAGAGTTGTCATTATCGACCATATCATGCAGATTGAGTACAGTTTAAGAGTCATTTACATTGCCATTGTACTGCAACACAGGGATACTGCTGAGATATGATCATCCTTTTTTGTTACTAGAGAGTATTTTTAAAATTAAGCAAATATAGCTATACTTATATAGGATGCATAGCGTTTTTGAGAAGTGCTTAAAGGTGCTTATTTTTTATTTTTGTTTTTTAAAAGCCCTTAAAGGTGCTTTTTTCACTGGGTGTTTTTAAAAAGCGCTTAATTTTCCCTTTACCATGTTGATTTTAGCTGTGAATTACAAAAAAGGACGCAGTTGACATTTTTCTATTCAACGTTTTCACAATTCATTCAACCCCAATCTATTTCGGCGTATTGTCAGTTTGTAGCGTATGACAGCGCCATTCGTTTTATATGATTCAAAATTTCATGATTTTTAACAATTATCAAAAACAATGCCAAAAGGTTTTTTTTTTTTTTTTTGACAAGATGGTTGAAACAAGATAAAACCGTCAATTGTCAAAAACTTTCCAACCCTGTCCAATTTTGATATTTTTTTAGAGTGCTTAAAAATATCTTTTGAGTGCTTGAGAAGTGCTTATTTTTTATTGAATAATTTGGCTACGCATCCTGTTATATCTTGAAAAACATATTAACAAAATAAAATATTTCACATCTGTTCCAAAGAGTATGAAAACAGTTTCTTTTTTGGCATACATTTTTTTAACACTTGCTGTTGCCAGACTGAGGGATTATCGGATATCCAAAATCCCCCTGGTTCTAATGCCATTAAGTTCAAATTTCCAGTGAATTTTTAAAAGCTGGAAAATATGTAATGCCTATAATGGCATCACATCCCCTTGCATATTAAAATTTTGTGCTTGCATGTAAAAGTAATTGCAATAAATAAAGTAAGATGAATTAAGTACCCTAAATGTTAGTTTTTTTACAAGTGATTAAAAAGTTTCTTTTTCTTCTAAATCAATATGTACATCCTTTGTAACATCTAATTATTATCATTAACTGATATTTGTTTTTAGGTTCACAATAAAATAAATAGCCAAAGTGTTCAACCATCTTACCAAGATGTGAATAGACTTGCCAAAGATGTATGTTTTTTCTTTATTTTCATTAAATAATAGCTCTTTTTTATCAGTGAAATAATTATTTAATTTTTTTAATATTCAGAATATTAAACCTAATTTTGAAAATTGTTCTATTATTTCAATGTTAAGCTATATCGATATTTTCCTCTGTCAACTGTAATGAAATTTTTAAATTTAAGTTCTGTTTTCGTTCTTTTGTTCTGTAAATTATTATTCAAATTTTCTCTTACATCTACTGTCCCAACAGCAGAAACCTCTATATTAAATTGCTACAATATGGAAAAATTCTAAGATTTATCTGAAGTGTCAGTGATTAGATAATTTTTTTCTTCAGGGCAAAAATAAGTCTTCATCACTTGCTGGCGTCCCTATTTAATTTTGCCATATCCACTACTTAAACAAATTCTTATGAAATATTAAATTTGTGTTTTGTTTGAAGATATTAAAGTTTGAAGAAAGGTTCATATTCATGGCTCGTTTTTTGTTGATTAATAACTGCATTATATTTTATCGAAATATTTTGTTTGTAATATTTCTTTTATTTCTTTTCAGGTTAAAGAACTTCTACAACTTTTTAAGTCACCTGATTCTGATGAATTACAATTTATATTGGAGAAACCTCATTTAAAAGTAATGATACTTAAAATCTCATTTAAAAGTAATGCAACTTAGAGAAAGGTTAAATTAGTGCTATCAAGAAACATAGCTAAACAATCTGAAAATATCACAGATTGTGTAACATAAGCAGGCATACTCTAATTTCTGGTAACTTGTAGGGGGGGGACATGTTAATCGATATACTGTCCGCTGATATGCAACTGCGGAGTTGAATTTCAACATGTTGATAGGGCCTTTTTGAAATATTAACTGAAAGAGAGTTATTTATTTATTTTAAAATTCCTATTTATTCGAAAATCATTGCAATTTTAAATGGGTTTTTTTTAAATAATAATTATTTATCCGTTGTTGAATTCTCATTTTATAAGCTCACACTTGACTTGATGTCAAAAGTAACAACAACAAAAAATAAATAAATAAATAGATGGCCACATATAAGTTTTGACATTTATATCAAAACTTTATAAAATATAAGATAGAAGAGAGATAAACCATTGTGAACTGTTATATGATATAAGGCGGTCCTTATATATTGTTAACAAATAAAATTACTTCTCATTTATGACTTAGTATTGTGTTGACATTATGCATTCCTAAATTAAATTTTTTCTCTCGAATACTTTTTTAAGTCCAACTGTCCTTTTATTTCATTATTATTAAATTTCACTAATAAAACGTGCTTACATAAAATTATAATAATTATATATTTTGTAAACAAAATTATCCTTTTTTTCTGACTTAAGAAAAAAAAGCTTTTAATAGAATCAAAGGAAAAGAACACTTTATGTCCATCAAAGCATATTCTTGGAAAAAACGAATATGCGCATAGACAGGAAGTGTTTTTATTCAGTATGGCCCTTTCTCATTGTGTAATAACTCTTGGGTGTACTGATTTTTCATGTTAATGATTTGTCAAATCTTAGTAACACAATAAACAGCAATCCAATCTTAACTTTTATGAAAAAATGGACATAAACTGTTCTTCTTCCTTGATCTTCAATGATGAATGAGAAGCAACCACTGGGGTGTTTACTTTCCGAAAGGTATTGCCACACTTCCTCTCAAACAATGGAGAGCCGTTAGGAGGCTTAAGCCTATTGTTTAGAACTGACTGCAAAAGAGAGGTGGGAACTAAAAACATCTATTCGCTATCATTTGACTAACTTGAATAGCTGTGTCCAAAATAGGCCAATTCAAAAATGATGATATTGGTGTAAAAATGCTAAATGATTTTAAAATATACCATGAAGATATGGTAAGTCTTAAAACCAACTTTTATCTCATCTTCATTTCATCTGGATCTATGCAAAACAAAGGCATCAATAAAAATCAAATTTCTTTCTCTATTCTTTTTGTACTGTAAATATTATACTTTTGTTATATTTTTAAAAAATATCAATGTAAATCGTTATTATAGAATTTAATTGTTTTTTATATTGTTAATGAAATATAAATAAAATTTTTTACTCTATTCTTTTTGTGCTGTAAATATTTATAATTTTGTTATCTTTAAATAAACATTCATGTAAATCGTCATTATAGATTATTTAATTATTCTTATATTATAACTATTATTCTAAAAACAATTTATTGTGTCCACTCTTCCAAGCAGTCAATTGTTTCAGTCCAAAGAATGTCCTCTTAACTGAGGTTTCACTGTATATTGTATAAATGAAAAATTATGTTTTACTTAATTCAGTGCTAATAAATTCTGTTTATTATTTCTTATATTTATTTTCTTCCTTATAAAATATATGCTTTTATTCTACTTTTTCAGACAAGGGGTTTGAGTTAAATTCTTTTAAACATACTTTTTTTTTTCTGAACAGCTAAGATATATTATCTGTGTTTTTTTTAATTGAAGTCTTATTACTTTGCATAAATATTTCATTATGTGTTTTTTTTTCTCTTCTACGGTTAAAAATTTTGATGTGATACATATATTCTTTTAGGCTTTGTTTCAAACCCATGACCAGGTGGCAAGAAAAGATTTTCTTCCAGCATTACCAGATGTGCCTTTTGAAGTAGATGAAGATGATGAAAGTGTCAAAGTTGTACAACTAATAAAAAATACTGAACCTCTTGTAAGTTTATATACATATACTATACCAAAATAGCTTTTTTTTCTTATAATTTTACTAAATCTTTTTTCATATTCGTTTTATATATATATACATACAGAACGCAAAATTTCCACTGATTAGCTTAATATTGGCAACTAAATATTTAAGACTGAATTTTATACTTCAGTGAAAATGATTTATCTGCCCCCTCCCCCCCCCTCTAAAAAAATTTCAATCTTTTGTTCGAGTAGTATGTTTCTTGATGCTCTGATAGTTGGTGGTATTTTAAAAGTTATCCAAAAATTATTAACATTTTCCATCTTTGTAAAATAATGTGGGACAAATCTTTTGTCAATTTTAGGATATATAAATTCTGTTCTATTTTATTTAATGTCAAATTTTTTAGCAAGTTCAACTTCTTCCTTATCTCCTACTTTTAATCAACTGTTGTTGCAATTTAAGAAATCTGTTCTTTTTTTTTTATATAATTAAACTTATTCTTGTATCAATGTGATTGGATGGAAATTGCAAAAATAAATGAATAATCATAAACGAATCTATTGAAAAAGTTTGTAAATGTCCTAAGCTTGTAACATCTGTTAAAGAAAAAATTTTTCAAATACTGTTTTTATACATATTCTATATAAGGATGCTTTCTACTTAAAAATAAATCTTGAATGTCGTTAAATAGAATCAAACTGTGTATTCTTTCTGTGTTAATTTGGGATTTAATTTCTTGTGGTATTTTTTACTTCAAAGTTTAAGTTTTATTTATGATTTTTAAATGTCTTAGGGTGCCACAATAAAAATTGATGAAGCTTCAGATGCTGTTGTTGTTTCTCGTATTGTTAGGGGAAGTGTAGCGGACCGCAGTGGTAAGAGAACTTATTTTCTTTTTTAATTTTCAAATTTACAGTTTTGATTTTTCTCTAATCATTCAATTTTTAGGCCTTATAAATGTTGGAGATGAACTTCGAGAAGTTAATGGTGTTCGTGTCAAAGGGAAAAGTCCATTGGACATTCTGGCAATTTTGGTAAGGATATTACTTGGATTAAGTTATCACTTTTTTTGTTGTAGTGTTTATTTTATTCATATCTTATCTATAACTTTTACCTATTTATGTCTAACTAAACAGCCAATATATTTTATTAAAGTTAAAGAGTAATTTTAAATGTGTACTGAATATGTATAATTAAACTGAGCTAGCTCATTGGCATCTGTAGCTGGATCTAGCAAGCAAAAGCATGTCTTATTTATTAGTTTGGAAATGATATTAAGGATAATATAGGAAAGGAGGTGGAAATGTGGCATTGGTGGCTGAAAATGAATGTATAAAGAAAACATGCAAATGCAATAGTGTAATGAATAAGTAAAGCAGAAAAACAAATAAGTAAAACAGAAAAAAAGAGTAAAAGTTAAGATAAAAATTATATTTAAAAAAAATGGACAATGGCACAAAGTGACCTTAATACTATGGCAAGCTCTAGTATTAGGGTTCTTACTAGCCTTAAAGTTCTTAATAGGGGTAATTTTTTATTTACCAGCAGTTATGAGTTTTCATACGATAACAATCACACTAGCATTTCAAGCTTAATTGGAATTTATACTTGCATATGGATTCAGTTATCTGTGCTACATTTCTCTCTATTGGCATTCTGTATTTGGAACTAAAAACTTTTTTTGCATAATATCTCATATTGTAATTTATTACCGAATTTGGTGCCATTTCTTTTTTTAGGTTACCCTACAAATATCTCTTTAGTTTGCTCAATTATATTGTAAATGAATTTTATATACTGTGTTTTATATGTAATGTTTTATTCTTTACTGCACTAATTTAATTTTCTTTATTTCATGTGTCATCTGCATTCAACAGGAGGTAAGAATATGTTTTTATTTTAAATCTTTATTGATATTTATATTTAATTATTTTCCTTTTCAATGATATTTCATATTTTTGACATTAATTTCATTGTTATGAATTCTGTATTTATCTCTACAGTGGGCTCCTCAAGCTTACATGACTGTATAACTCTTGTTTTACATTCATGTAAGCTTGTAAGATTTCTGTTTGTGGGCTGTTGCTATGTAATTTATGTATTATATGTTTTGAATTGTTCTTATGGATTTTAATAAACATTTACCCATATGCCCTAAATTGGGCAGGTCGAGGTAAATCTTTCGTGAATGTATAACTCTGTTCAACTATTTTTTTGTATTAATTTTAGTAGGTTGATTAATCCTCAAGTGCAGAAATTTTTCATTTGAGTTATGAAAAATATTTATATATGTTGCAAACCCATTTAATGTCTCAAGATTTTGATGTAATAATTCATTTTTAGAAATGTTTGTCCTGTACAGTCAAAAATTGGTGTCCATGGAAGGACATATTCCTTTGTAGTATATTTTTCAATATAATTTTAACCTTGCAAAAACTAAGTATTCAAATTTCATTTATAAGAACATATAAAATAATATCAACCTTTCCAGTAATGTAATACGCCCTTCAAAATAAATAAAAGAATATATCAGATTTTCACTTCTTTTTTAATCCTCCATTAACTTCCAAATAGATCATATTCATTTAACTTTCCTGAATATCATGCCACCTGGTACAGTTTCCAAAAGCTGTTTGCAGTCTCCAAATGAAGTCTGCATGCATATAACAGCACAAATGAGAATTTGAATAACATTATGAAGCAAAAATATATATGTCCTCATATGAGATCCATATGCATGAGAGGATGAAGAAATATAACATTATTAAAGTCTTATTTAACCATATGTATTATTGATATATACTTGTTTAATTTCTCAATGGCAATTGTAATTATATTATTTTTAATTGTCCTATTCTTTTACTTTTTTATTTATTTTTGGTCTGTTGAAGTTTAAAAAAACTTTTCTAACCAGGGAAGAAAAAAACTTTTATTGATCTTTCAACTTCATTTATGAATTAGTTTTTAAAATATTTTTCGGTTTTAATTTATGTTTCAGTGTCCTTTTAATTTTTTTCAGAGTGTTCGGAGAAAGTATGAATTTTTAATATTGATATAAACTGTTAACAATTTTCATATGGGCAGTATAAACTAAAACTAGTACAAAACATGTTTTTTCAGATGACTTAAACTCACCAAATTTGTTTTCCTTTTCTCATCCTATTTAC
The DNA here is from genome assembly GCF_043381705.1 of Parasteatoda tepidariorum. Taxonomy (NCBI): domain Eukaryota; kingdom Metazoa; phylum Arthropoda; class Arachnida; order Araneae; family Theridiidae; genus Parasteatoda; species Parasteatoda tepidariorum. The sequence continues at coordinate 67,466,618 of NC_092204.1, read as the reverse complement.
TCATTAATTTATCAACATTCTACTTTATTGATGAAATTTTTTTGCATATGACATATTTTTTAAAAAATTATTTTCAACAAAAGTATAACAAAATTTAAAAGATATTTCTTAAATTTAAATTCATTCAATGTCATTTTAGTAAATAAATACTGAAAATAAAAACTGAAATAAAAAACTGAACAAAAAATTTAATATAATTATGACATTTAAAAAACCTGTATATTGTGGTGTGTAACATATAAAATTTTCTACTAAAGTATTGTTTGTTTGTGTCTTAGAGTGTTTTTATGAGCCTGGATTTAGACTTGCTCTTGTCTTTTTTTATTTAATTTGTTTACTTATTCCCAAAAATGTGTTATTTTTGTGAGAGTTTTATGCTCTTTTTATAGTGACGCTGTAGTGATGCTTTTTAAAGTATGAATTAAAATTGTTTACATATCTAGTATTTTAAGATAATTTTTTTATTAAAACCAATAGACAAATGTAGAGTTACTTTTTCTATCTAGACGGCAATTTTAAGAATATCTATACCTACATAACATTTAATATTTACATCATTTTGACTTTGTAATTCATTCTATATGTATTAGTCAATAGACAAATGTAGAGTTACTTTTTCTATCTAGACTGCAATTTTAAGAATATCTATACCTACATAACATTTAAAATTAACATCATTTTGACTTTGTAATTCATTCAAACTATATATTACTCAATACTTTACAAGCCAGTTAAAATAGCAGTAATATTTTGATTCCTAGTATCTTAGAGAAGGGAAAAAAATTTTCTTGTTACCTTTTTAAGTTTAGTTTTTTTAAAGGTTTATATATGTTTGCTTATTCATTTTTATTCTTTTATACAGCAATGCAGAGAAGGAACCATTACTTTTAAGTTAGTTCCTGGAGTACCTCCTGCTATTGCTCCCTCAGATCAAGTCCGTGCTAATTTCTGTTATGATCCAATGCTTGACCAATTAAATCCTAAACCAGAATCGGGACTTGCTTATCGAAGAGGGGATGTTTTGCACATTGTTAGTCGACAAGATCCTGATTGGTGGCAAGCCCATTTAGATGGTGATTCTAGAATTGGAATTATACCTAGTCCTATTATTCAAAAAAGGTAAGAAAGATGAAATATTTTCTATCTAAAGTGGCCTTAAAGTTAACTGCTGCCCACATTTTTGATTTTATAATAAAATTACAATGATGTCGCGTAAGAGTTTTGTAATCTGTAGATTAATAAATCTTTCGGTTAGCCTCACTAGCCCAGAGTGATTTTTCTGTTTTAGTTCTTTTTAGTTTAGTGATGCATTTAAATCATACATAGTAGGTTAAACCCAATTAGAACTCTTGTGCTCCTAAACTCTTCATTCAATCAATTAAAAATTCCTGTGATAAAAATTTTTTCATGTAATCCTGTTTGATTTTAATACTGTCGGATCTCTATTTAACAAAGTCGCTAAATTCCGATAATTAGTTCGTTATATGGAAAATTCGTTGAAGAGAAAATTACCTTATGAAATACTTAAACAACACAAAACAGATTTTAAATTCATAAACCCTAGACTTAAATAAAATAGCAATTGATACACCTTTATCTTGTAAACTAGTATCTACTATTATGTAAGAAATCTGCATGGAAAGCAAGAATAGAGCAAAACATTATCCAATGTTACACTGTCATGCTACATACATTTTCAGCTAAAAAGAAAATTAATTTATATATAAAATTATAGCTGCATTTATTATTAAAGTAATTTTAAACATATATTACCACATGCGTTCTTAAGTTTAATTGCTACTGATAAAATCCGTTAATTTCGTCTGAATTTTTCGTTTGAAATGCAAACAGAAAGGGAAAGATATTTTCCTGCATTCGCTAAAAGTTAAGTGGCTTCAAAAATAAATTTCCCCCATAAAATGCGGTAACAAGGTTGAAATTTTCTGAAATATTTTGGGAAATAGGGAAAGTGGATCTCAAAGAAAAGTTCGTTAAATAGAAAATTCACTTCGCTATATTCCTAAGAAATTTCCAAAATGTTCATGGTTCCTCGAAAAAAATCGCAAAATGGAATTTCGTTAAGTAGAAGTCCGACTGTATATGTATATATGAGCAGTGATGGCTCAATGCTTAAAGCACTGAACTGTCACAGTAAAGAACTGGGGCTCGAATAGCGCCTTGAAGCTCACACAGCTTTGGTTTGATGGATTCCAGCTTATCAGAAAAGTAAAGGCCGTCTGTGTGCACTGCGTACCAGATTTGCCAGCGGTCTCACAATGGATCAGAAATCACGTTGGTCCCAAAATTGTAGAGCTTTAACCTCTATTACTCCCCTCACTCACAATGGGCTGTTGCAGAAATTACTTTTTTTGTATATAAAAATAATTTTATCCATTATCTTCAACCTTCCCTCTCAATTATTTTGCATGTGTAAGTTTGCTCATAAATAGTTGAATCAATAAATTTATGTAATAAATTTCAATCTATATTTATTCTTTCTTAAGCTCTAAATTAGTGGTTCTCAATTTGTCTATGTAATATATTTATTAAAAACATTGAGTAATGAATCTCTCAACTTGCCAGTGACAAATTTATCAATGTTTAAAAACTTGAAGCTTTTCTTATTATCTCAATATTTTCTTCTTGTCTCAATTTCAAAAAATTTAATTAAAATTACTTTTTTATTCTAAAATACTATCATTACATTTTTGCAAACTATAAAAAAAATTTTTGCTGCACTTACTGATCTCTATTTCATAAATCAAGTCATTTACAAACACTTTACCATATAGAGTATTCTACCTCTAGTTTCTTTTATATAGTTTTTTTTCTTTTTTAGACGGCTCTCAGCTTTTCAGAATGGTAATTTGTACAAAACAAATGGAAAAAACTCAAATGATTACTTTGGTGAGTCTTTTAATGTATATGTATTTAAACTTACATTTTTCTAAAATTTCTGCTGTTCATTTTCTTTTATTTTATTCTTTTATTATAAGGCTTGCAGCATTTCATGCAAGTAGACTTTAAATGTTTCCTTTTTTGTGTTTTCAGTCTTACAAAATCACTAATTGCAAAACATCTTATCTTAACAAAGAAATGGATTATGTATAAATGTAAATGGATTATGTAGCTAAATAGAGTTTATAGCAGAATTTTATAGATTTTCTAACCTGTTTATTTGTTGAAAGTAAGTTTATGTGAATTTATCCAAATTACTAAATCAATTGTACAAATGTAAATACTAAAAGGATATTAATTTCAAGCACTGATCAATATTATTAGGAAAGATGAAAACATTGACAATAAGATAATGATAAATGTTAAAGATGATGCTCCAATGTAGTATTAAAACTTGTATAAAATTTTAATCTATGAAATATATTAATTTAGTTTATCTACTACTGCTGCTAATATTATTGCTAAAACTCTGTAAGATTTCTTTAGTGATAATTTTTCACATCAATTTTTCAATTTAGATCCATGCAATGCAAACATTAGTAATTTAATAAAAAATTTATAGTACAGTAGGGAACCGATTATCCGGAACGATCGGACCATCGCTATTCCGGATAACTGNATCAGTAATTTAATTAAAAATTTATAGTACAATAATATTGTTAATAGATAGTAAAAATTGCAAATATAAAGCATAGTAAATATTTTGATTTAAATTTTTAGGAACAAAAGTTCTTTTTAACTTGTTTAAACTATCTTTGTGTCTGAGCCATTAAAAGAAAATGAAAATTTGAAGAAAAAAAATTTTTTTTTACACATACTTCTTTTTTTTTCTTAATTCTATTAATTTTATGACTAAATCATATCCTTTTTTTAATATTTATTTATTAATTTGTTACTTATATTGAAAACTAAACTTTTATGATTTTACATAGCTCTTCATTTTATTTAAAGAAATAAAGATGAAGAAAAATTATTTAAGTTCAAAGCTTGTGAAACTGTAGTTGTGGGAATAATTTCTGGAAAAATTCTATCTATAGGCCTCTTATCTTTTGGTTTAAGTAGCGTTATTTTTTATGTTTTAGATCCAGATTCCAAAGATATTCAAGTATATGAGGAAGTTACTTTACTACATCCAGTTCCTGGAAAATATAGACCCATTGTATTAATTGGTAAATAAAATAATTCATAAAAAATTTATTTAAAACCTGCTTTAACTAATAAGTACCTATAATATTATACATCTCGTCTTTACCTAGGCCATAAAAGAATAACTTATGACACCTATAATACTGATATGAAGTTTATTTTCTTTGTCAATAATTGAATAAGTCACAGAAATTATTATTTCACTAAATTCATTCTAATGATAGATCAGACAATTCTGTCAATTGTACTGATTTGTGACAAAGTTCTTTAAAATTTAAATAAATTCATTTTAAAATTTAGATTAAGTATTAATGTCGACTTTTAAAAAATTTTGAATGGCAAGAAAAATTTCCATTGCATCAAACTTCTTTATCTGAATGAGGAAAAAAGTTAAGTTTTATGAAGTGCGTCTGAACAATTTTCATTTTCTTTTGTACTTTCATTCAAATTTGTTATAAAGCAAGTAAAAGGGCTGATTTAGTTTTACTATTTCATAGTTTTGAATAAAATATGTCTGGTTCCAGTTTAAGAAAAAATCAGAAGAAAAGAAAAAAGCATCTAGTACATTGTAGTTACTAAGACACAACTACAATTTTCAGTCTATTCTCCAAAATATCATTATTAATTATCAAAATGTTAGAAGAAAAATTACTTTTTAAAACTAATTCTTAGATTAAAAAGTTTCTGTATAAATTTTTAAAATATTGATTACCATACTTCATCCAAATTTCGTAACAAATTTATTTAACAAATTTATTTATTAAATAAATTTGTTACGAAATTTGCATGAAGTATGGTAATCAATATTTTAAAAGTTTCTGCACAAATTTTTAAAATATTGATTACCTTACTTCATCCAAATTTCGTAACAAATTTATTTAATGTTTATAAAAATTAGACACAAATGAATGACATACTGTTGACAGAAATGTCTGTTCTATCATTTGTGTGCATTTTGTGAAATACTTATTTTCAGCCCCTAATAACACTATTATTTATAGTTTATTTTCCATTTCAATAATTTGATATTTAGAAGTATTGTTAAGTAAAAATGTAGATTTGAGTTATTCTTCTTGAATTTTTTTTTTATAAGCATGCTATAATCGTAATAGACTACACAGTGGTTAAGACGCAGCACTGACATTGTATAAGACTGGAGTTTTAACCAGCTTGTCTGAAAATTAAATGCAATCACTACGCAATGCCACCATCATGCCAATGGACTGGAAAGTGGAGGGCCTTAACCTCCATGGTCCTTTTGCCCAACAATTAACTACTGCAGGAATGTTTTACTTAATAGTTTGTTTAAAATGCATGATTTTTCCAAATAAAATCAAAATAGTTGCTGCTATCAATTTTTTTTAATGATTGCTGACACTTTAAATTATTCCTGAAAATTTGTTATTGTAATTCTGTAAAAAAAAAAGAAAAATATTTTTGAAATAATGTTTTATTATTAATTTACTTATATATATGTATACTTGAGAATAAAATTTTTTCTTATGATTGTTTTTAGGTGCTCCAGGAGTTGGACGAAATGAATTAAAACAACGACTCATCTCATATGATCCTGTACATTACAAAACAACTATTCCTCGTTAGTAATTTATATTATCCAACTACATTTGCCTGTACATTTGTAAAGTATTGATTCATGCTTTCACACATATTTAAATTCATTCAAATAGCTAGTGTTAAAATTGTAGCTTTTATTGAAACAGTTGGCAAAAGAATATGTTCATGTTTTTATAATTTCTGGGTGTTTTAGTTATTATTTTATGCATACAGTAAAGCATAGATTATCCAGACAGATCAAGGCTGAAGTCTACCCAGTTTAGTTAACAATTAGACAATTTTAAAAAATGAAACCATATCCGTATTAAAAATAACTATTACAACTGAAAATTTAGGAAAAAAACAGCCGTGGTTATGTTTTTTTAAATACCATTCACACTTTTTTAGACTTAGAACTGGTAATTACTGTAAGGCATATTACAAACATTTTTGTATGAATCAAATTTATAATGTTAATCTACTTCTTGAGTATCTGAATTTTTCATTTCTTTGACCAAAACTGATTCAAAATACAAATCAATATGCAGAACAATTCTAATGAAATTTATTACAAAACTTATTAGAAAAATAGTGTGCTCTCTAACACACTCTTTAAAAGCAAATGAGGCTGGAAACATATCCCTCCAATGGAAATTGGTTGACTTCACTTTCCACTCTAATTGAAACGGTGCAGAACAAATGTGAGTAGAGAGGAGGGAAGGGTCCATTTTCGAAGGACATCAAAGTCCTAAAGTAATTTTTGACTCACTTTAAAAAATAAAGAAGACAAATTTTCGCTTAAAAAAATTTTTTTTTAATTTTTTTACTCCTTTTTTTTGTTAAACAATTGTTTGAAAAATATGTGGTCCTTGATCTATCTAGTTCATTGAACTGTTTGATTTTTTAAGCATCCGGATAAATTGCATTCTACTGTATTTATATAGCTTATCTTTTTAAACAGACACCAGCAGGCCTCCTAAAAGTTGGGAAGAGGAAGGTAAAGAGTATTATTTTGTAACACGGGAAACTATGGAGCAAGGTATTCGTGATGGCAAATTTGTGGAATATGGAGAATATCGTGGAAATTTGTATGGCACTAGTTTAGAATCTGTATTTACAATAGTGCGATCAGGACGTATCTGCATTATGAATCCCCATCCTCAGGTAAATAAAAGTTTTTTATTTACTAATCTAAGTATTTGTGCTTTACACTGAAACCTGAATAAATGGTGTTTGCAAATTTTCGATAAATATTTGAATAATGAGGACATTGATAAGGAAGATTGGATAAATTTATGTAATATAAACATTTTTGAAAATTATCTTTTTAAGGGTATTTGTTTTTACAGACAAATTCAAGGTACTTCAATGGAGAATTGTTGTTCAAGTGTATTTGCTAATATTTTCTTACATTTTTATGAACAAAAATTTTTACAACATAATTTATTAATTGGGTTTAGATTTATTGATAATTTAATTATTTTTGATTGTAATGATTTTGATTTAATTAAAGATATTTATTCTAAGGAACTAAATTTAATTAAGACTAATTCAGATGAAAATTGCGCTTATTTTCTGGATCTTGATATCAAACTTCATAACTAAAAAAATTTCTTTGGATTATACGATAAAAGAAGAGATTTTAAGTAATTTTTTTCTGTTTTATTTTTTTAAGATTTTCAAAAAAGGGGTCAGCACTTGATTTATTTCTAAGTTTTCTTAATGATTTGGCAATTTATATTTTATTTTGATGTGGCTATTCTAACTTTATCTTTATTTATTTTTCTTATTTGTGGGCGTCTCTTTATGTCTTAGTTTGTGTACTTTTAAGTCATTATTAAGACTTACTTTGTGATTGTTTGTCATTTATTTTTCTTTGCATTTACATTTCAATTTTTCTAATTGCTTTTTCTTAATTGATTTTCCATTATGGGACCTCTGGGCACTGTCAGTTTTTGGTTTCACCATTGACAGCTGAAAGGTTCCTGTGTGTTAGCAGGCAGTGTGTCCACTGATGAAATGTTAATTTGATTAAATGGTGTTATATTATGTCCCATGAAAATATAAATAAACTCAATAGAATTTTTTTAAAAATATTTACCTGGTTTGCTTTGTTGGTAAAATATAGATCTGAAATGATATTCTGCATGTAAAACTTGTCAAAGAATTATGTTTGTTCACACAATGACATTCTATCACTGTAACCAAAAATTTTATCTGGAAAAACCTTTTACAGTTGCTTTCAATTATTCTGTGAATAAATTACTCTATAAATAAGTTGCAACAATAAGTTGCAATTACTCTATAAATAAGTTTTTATAAATAAGTTTGAGCAAAATCATGGAAAGTTGTTCCATCTTTGAATTTTTAAAATTTTATCAAATATCTTGTTCAATTATTGTATTAGTTGTATTTTTCAGGCTCTCACACTAACTCAAAATTTATTAAATAAAAGAAAAAACTAGTTTTATGGGCAGAAACAAGTTTGTTTCTAATCTGCAATAATATTACCTTAAGGAATTTGCTGATAGTAAAGGTTAAAAACTGTTTCTCTTAGAAGGAGATATCACTCTTATATATTTGTAGTTCCTGATTTATTGGTGATTTATTTCATTAAAAGTTGAATTCATCGTAACAATATAATCTATAGTACTTGATCATATAAGTAAAACTTAGATACAATTAGATCTCGAGCATTAAAAGTCTGTTAAATCCAAACAGTTTCTAAAAAAAATTTTAAATAAATAAAATTGATATCGGATGCAATTATGCAGCATGATGATGAATAGAACAGTTATAATCTACAAATGAAGCTAAACTTTTTTTCAAAGTTTGATCAGTTGTATAAATTTCTCGAACTTCATCAGTTTCCAAACTTAAACTAACCAACAACAGAAAAAGAAAAAAACTTACATTATTTAAATTCAAAAAAAAATTTTTTTTTAAATTGATTTTAAAATTTTTATATCGACATATAAATAGTTTTAGAAATATTATTTATTTCTTTTCAAAAATTACCTTGACACCTAATATTTAAATAAATTTTAATCTCTCTGTATATTGACAGCACTGAACATAGTTTTTATGGGAGGTGATTTCAACCACACTAGCAATGAAATTGTTTTTTCCACTTTAACTATGTGGAAAAAAATTTCTAAAATGAATTTCCTGTTTGTGTCTTTCCAAAAGCTTGTGTGATAAAGAAATCAATTTTTTTTAAGAAATTAAGATTTCAAAAACCATGTGGATTTAGCATGAAATCGTTGCAAATCGCAATGCACTGTTCTAAAATCAAATATAGTAGTAACATTGTATAGAAAAGTAGAAATTTTAAAGACGGTTTCCAAAATTTAAATCTTTCAAACCCTCTATCAAAGGGTTATATTTTATTACGAGTACGTGTGTTAAAAGTGGACTACATATTTTTAAGGATCGACAAGTTGGTGACTAATTTTTTTTCAAAGAAATATTGTAAAGTTTTTTTAAAAAAGAAAAGAAACTGTTTATTACATTAACGCAATAATTTTTAATTACATGATAGCTTATACTACTATGCATGATTGATACATTTTGTAATTATGATTGTATTTACTTTCAGGCTCTGAAACTTTTATGTACTGCAGAATTAAAACCCTTTGTTATTTTTATTAAACCTCCGCCTTTTGAATTGCTCAAAGAAACTAGAAATAACGCTCAGTCATCTTTCGATGAAAATTATTCCCGTGGCTTTACAGTAAGTCTGTTTCTGATATTTAAAATTGAAATTTTACATATGCTTTTTAAAACTTTTTGATTAGTTTGCTAATAATATTAAAATGCCTTTGTTGTGATGTTACTATGTGTATCATTATATTATAACAGCAAATTTATGCTTGTACTTTTACCTAAATTTGCTCAAAAGTTAACACTTTTCTTTGTGTGGATTGTAAAATAATGTCTAAACAATTTAAATGGAATAAATAAACAAGTAGTCCTTTTAGTACTATAAGCAGAAGCCATAATAATCAGTGCTGTGACACAGCATTGACTATGGCCTTTATGTCTCAAATTTGAGAAGATAATTGTTTATAGCTCTGAAACCTTCACATGTCTGTCCTACTTGCTTATGACAGTGTTTCTTCATTAATAGTGATTGCTTACTTAATAGTGATTTTTAAGCCATGTAAGAATAATAATTGAAGATTAACTAAAATGCAATTTTGACATTTAAAGTTTTTTATTACTAAGTAAGTTATTAAATCATTATTTGCATTTTAACATCTAAATTGAAATTAGGCTTTTTAACTCAACATTATTTTCAAATCCTAATAGGTTACTTCTAACATATTTTTAAAATGGAAGAAACTTTTTTACTATCCTTTATTAGTAATAGATTCTTGATAATCAAGCCTGATTACAGGTTTTGTGAGCTCTGGGTCAAAACTCATTGCAAACAGAAAGTAATTTTCATATTTTTTGAAAAAGATTCTTTAAACGGTATTGTACCTTTTAATTCTCAAAATATCAATTTCCATAACTATACTAAATTTATAACATCAAAATATTTTATAAATACTCGTTTCTTTTAGGGGGAATTTCAATACGTTTTGGCTTATTATTTATTTAAGTTGTAGTTAGTTTAATTGTAAGAAAATGTGAAATATTTCAAAAGTTTAAATAAATTTGTAACACATTTTTGTTATGAAATTAAAATAAGAAACATTTTACTTTTATTAAAAAAATTTCACCAGACCCTCAGCCTGGTTTACCTGGAACATTCGTCCCTGTCTTCTCTCCTTTAGTTTTCTCCTATAAATAACAACATAATCGAGATGGCATATGGTTATTTGTTCTGTATATTAAAAAAAGTAGAAATAAGTCATTTTAATTATCAAAATGGAGCCTTGTTGGTCAGTTGACCTTTAAGGATTGTTTATACTGACAGCATTATCAAACTTTTCTTGACAAAACATATTCTGCAATTTCAAATTACATTCATGATAAATCTTATATAGTGCATTTCTTGCTTCTCATATAATTTATGTTTTGCTAAAAATATTATTTATTAAATTTAATAAAAATTTTATTATTATTATTTAATATTATTTAATAAAATTGAATAAAATCATTATTTTTCAACGTAGGATAGAGAATTGCAAGATATAATAGATAATAGCTGGAACATAGAGAGAGTATATGGGCATAGATTCAATGCTACTTTAGTTAATGAAGAAATAAACAAGTCATCTAAAGAACTATTGACAATTGTCAAAAGTGTAGAAACTGAGCCTCATTGGGCTCCTTCAAGTTGGGTTTTAACACCTTAGGGATTGCTTATATACTAACAGTATTATCAAACTTCCATTAACAGAAAATACTACAGAATTCAGTATATATTTATGATATATCTTAACATATTAGCATGTGTAATGACCCCATGTTGTAAATTTCTTTTGATGTCATAGAAATGCTTTATTGCTATAAATATGTATTTAATTATGTGTATGTATATGTGTATTCTGTAAAAAGCTTTGTGAAAATTACCTTTTTTAAAAAAAGGTGTATATTTTTAACTTCTCCATTTAGGGTGCTGTCATATGAAATCAGTTGTAAACTCTTTTAACTTAAGTGTTTTTTAAAATGTTAAATTTTTCATTTGCTTTTTTTTGAAAAAAAAATTCATGCATTTACTCAGGATTTTTAGTATTTCTAGCGATTATTTCATTGCATGCATTTCTTTATTATATATCTATCCATTTCCTGTTATTCAATTATAAAAGCAATATTCTTCTGCACGTTATTATAGCTTTAATACCCACCGAAATACTTGTGTTCATCAAATTCTTTGTACTTAGATTTTTTTTAAAAAATTAAATATTTAAATTCAATTATGTTTTTGCTGACTAGTTTTATATTTTAAATTACATTGCATATTCTTAATTATGTTTATACTTAATAATTTCTAGATTACTAATTATTTCAGGTTAAAAAAGGTATCACTTAATTCGTTTTAAAAATCTTTTTCTGTAATTTGAAAAGATAATATTACTTAAAAAGCTTTTTTTTTTTTGATTTTCAAATCTGCATAAATATCTTTTATCAAATTTATCACCATTTTTTGTTATTATTTTAAATCTTTAAAATTAACTACATAAAACTTTGTGCATAAATGTCTAGCCTTTTTTTTCTAAAAAGGTTCTCTGTTAAAATTTAAATTCATGTTTATTGATACCTTATTACGCTTTACATTTTTTTTTAATGTACAGCCAATGCCAAACTTTTTTCAGAAACTGATATAAATTAAATGATGCATTTATATTGCTTAATATACTCAACAATCATTAATTTGTGTTTATCGGTGCATTAGATGCGTGCAAAACTTAGATAATTTTTGTGTTCTAAATGGATATTAATCAACATTTATATATACTCTTTAAAAAAAATTTAAACTTCATTCATCTTTTTTTTTTTTTTTCAAAAAAAAAGATCATTGTGTTTGTTCTAAAGCTTTAACTGCTGAACATATAGATAACATGCTTGTTACTTATTTAAAACCTAATTATTGCTCTACTTAGAGCAAGTACTTATTTACATGTTGTGTCTGTATTCAACTTAATTTTTATTATGAAGTGGTTGTAAAAAAGTACTTTACTTAGAATTTTTTTTTCTGCGTTAAAGAGCAATTTAGTTATAAATTGGTTAAAATATTTCAAAAATTGATTTGCCAGTTCTTTTAAGTATTTTATGTCTAAGGAAAATATAATAATAAAACTTAAATGAAATGACAAATAGCCCTAAAGCAGCTGAGTAAGTAGTTTAAATAAAATGCTAACTAAGAAAAAGAGGAAAAAACAAAATATTTGAAAAGTATTTCAAATAAAAAGGGGGAGAATAAAACATGCCAACGCTGATGACACATTGTTCCAGGAATTCTATTTTTTCCTTATATTTTCCCCCTTTACATTTGAGTTGTTTTTCTCCATATTCCTTTTTATTTTACTCAATACATAAATTCTTTTGAGTTTTTTATTTAGTTTTTTACTGATAATTTTTTCAGTTAAAACTGTACCTGCCTGATAAAAATTACTTACCAGTATTATCATAATGAACTTGTTTTTAAGTACTATTTTAAATATAAAATTTTCACATTGAGCTTGAAAGTACATCTAAATGAATAGTTCTTATTTTTCCATGCATGTTTGAAATTTATAAAAGCATTCAATACTTATAAATTTGATATTTAGTTTTACACTTCTTTTTACTTTTTTTCATTATTTACTCATTTTTATTATTTTTTCATTAAAATTTATTTCAGTAGAAATATTTGTTCATGAAATAAGCTTGTTACTAACTTATAAATCATTGTTTAAATTTATTATTTAAATGAAACGTATTGACTTACGTATTTAGTTATAGTATATTGTAATCAGCTATAGATTATTATAGTTTTTTACTGAAATTCTTAATAATTTTAAAAATATATAAAACAATTATTGCTAATTTTTAAAGAGTTAATGCTAAGCATAGTAAATGAATTATGCAACAATGCTTATTAAAATAATCTTATGGTGAAAAATAAAGATCCTGTGCCAATACTAGTGCGCTTTCTTCAAACAATTATAATAACTCTTTGCCATGATTAGGAAAGTAATTTGACCCTTGTAAAAAATGTAAACATTGCCAAATATCAACTTGTTTCTTTTATAATCATGTATTAGCATATAGGCGAATTTAATTTTAGGATTATGAAGTAGTGTCGATTTTCTAAAAATTAATTTTGAGAAAAATACATTAAAAGAATCTAAATATTTAAGACATTAATGTATTCATTTACTTTTTATATCTTTTAGTGCTATATTTACTGCTTATCTTTATAATGTTATATTAAATCATGTAAATTTTTTTTTATGAAATGTATTCAATTTGAATATTATTTTAAATATCATTATTTCAAATAATTTTAAATGTGTTGATCATTTACAGATTAAATTGCCTGTATAAAATAAAATGTTATTTGAAATAAGCTGCTATTATTAAATTGTTATTTTCAGATTTTGAATTCTTAAATTATTTTGTGAATTTTTAAATAAGAAATTTGTATAAAATATATATTCCTTGACAGTATTAATATTTTCCTATAAATAGTACAACTGTTCCATTAGCTTTGCTGAACTGAACTATGGTATCCAATTTCTGTCCTCATATTTTGTGCCACTTTTACCATATTTATAATGCTTCTTTCAACTAACAAGTCAGAGGTTTTTATTATCTCAATTTTGAGGATTTGTTTAAAGTTTGTCATTGCTAAAAACAGAAACTTTTTGTTCTTAGTTCTGATAGCTGCTAGTCTCTGCCTTTATTACTTACATATTAAGCAACTTAATAAAAATTTTATCACTTATATGTAAGCAATAATTTCTGTATAATTTATATGTAATTTTAAATTCATAATAAAATATTAACAATTAACTATATTTGATAAATATATACCATTAAATACTTTTTGTAATTACCATAACATTTTATAACTTTATTTCTCTAAACATGAAAATTTAACTCATGCCAGTTAAAATATTACAATTTATTCATTTAATGAATCTCTGAAAAAAAATTGTTAAAAAGTATTACTGCTTATAAAGTTACTTAAAAGGCTTAGTTGTAATGATTTTGTTCATGTTGTGCTATAGCAGTAATATAAGAATCATATAATAAAATATATTGTGATAATATATAAATCTGGTATAGGAATTAGGATGACACAATGGCTAGGGCCCTGAGCTGCCATTGTGAAAGTTTGGGGTTCTATCCCGGGTGATGGTTTTTTAAAGCCTACCCAGCTTCTGATCAATCAGTACTAGCTTGATTGATTTGCAGGAAAGACAGACATTTGGCAGTTCAAACCGCATTGCCACTATCAGACCATTGGTCTCAAAAACAATAGTCTTTATATCTTTGACCTGTTTGTCTCACAAACTCGTTGTTTTGAGAGTGTTTTACTTTGTTAAGTTGAAGAGGAGCCACATTTTGGTGTAAAAAATTTAAGCCAAATAGTCATTGGGTTAAAATAAAACATAATTTTAAAGTAATTAAAAATAGTAATTATATATATATATATATATATATATATATATGTTATATATACATCCTATTATAACCAAAACAAATTGTATTATTTATAAAGACAATGAATTCAAACAGTGATAAAATTGTCTATGGATCTTTTAGTCCCTGACATTTTAGTCGCACTGTTTCAGACCCATTGCGTTTCAGTCCTGGTGCCATTTTAGTTCTATTACTAATTTGATTTGTCTATTTTGACGCAGACATTCCTTCCCATTTCTTACTTTTTTGATTACAAATGTTATGTTGCGATAACCCTAAATATCAATTTTTTAGTTTATTAAATTATTTATTTAATATTTACAGTGACAAAAGATCAGGAATTTAGAATGGTTATAAAGTATTTAAAAATTATTGAGCGTGGAATTAAAAGCCCAAATTAACAAGATTAATCACAATTTTCTAATCCACATTAATTTTCTTCAACAATTTTAAGTTTCAATGAAAACTATCATATTTTTTTTTCCTTTAAATAAATAATTATGTAATAACGTGTTATGATTGTAATGTTTGGTAAACAAAGAAATAAGGATTTTTGTGCTTACTACCTCCAAGCGTTGCATTCTGGAAACTTTTCACATAATTCCTACCTTAAAAAATTAAATATTTGAATAGAAGAGCCTAAGTGTTAGTAGCCAAAAATTAATAAAATAGAAATTAAGATCATTACAAGTAATGTTTTGCATATTTGGTAGAATTTTTTTATATTTCAATATCTAAGAGAGAAAAACAGAAATGGCAAGAGAATCCATGTTAATGAAACCAAAACTTGCTGCTTTGATATTTTTTTACATTTATTTGAATACAGTGTAGTGCTGGTAATCCTAGCTAGTTGAGATTTTTGCCAACGAGGATCAGAAAAATAAGTTTAGGTGCAATTTTCTATTGTAAAAAATATTCATTCAGCTGTATGTGTTAATCAGCCTATTATCACTATCAGGCATTAGTAAAAAGCTTTGATTATAATTAAAAGTAGGATATGTTCAAAATCAATATTTCTTCGGTAGGTTTTATCTTTTGTGATCTTTTTTTTTTAAACTTTAGTTTGTTGCAGTGTAACCACATCTGTCTCTTTTGCCATCAAACTTTACACTCAGTTCAATTTAAACTGTGCTATATCCTAATAATAAAGATGATATTGGTTGATATACTTGCTTATTATGTTATGCATTTACCCTTTTTTAACTCTTAAACTGTGCATTTGAAGAATTATATAATATTATATTTTGATAATATTTTGCATCAGATATTCACATTTACAAATTATGCTTTCAAGCTATGCATTTCCTTTCATATATTGCATTACAACCTCCACTTTTATGATACAGAATTATGAACAGTTAAATTATCAGTTTCTATCAATCATGTATATTTTTGATCAGGCAAAGATTCGTACATTTCTTCTTCCGAAAGATGCATTAGCAGCATCTCAGATTAAATAGAACTTAGATTATCAGCACATCACTGCAATTGTAACTTTTCCTTAAAGAATACTACAATGCAAAATTTATAAAAAGTATTTTGTTGTACGCAACAATTAAGGTGTAAGTGTAGGTATTATACTGTAAGAGAAAGAGTTAACATATGTTACATTTAAAATATTTATATACTGACTTTTATTTAAGTTAGAATTTTTTTACTTTGGGCTTAAGTATTTTAATGGTTTATAAGTTAAAAAAATTTAATTATCTCTTATTTTTCTCACTTCTATTATTCTGAAAAAAGTAAGTGAGTTTGAATTGTTTCCTTAAGTTTAAAATATATTTTAGCTATGTAAGAAACTTGTGCAATATTAAAAAATTATACATATATTCAGCGTTTTAGATTTTATCAATGACTTCTATATTTGAATGTATTTACCAATATGTGTGTATTACTTACGTCTTCCATTGTCTGTGTGATATTGTATAAAATATTGTGGAAATATTGTACCACTTGTATTGAATGTCTTTTATGTACTAAAAATATTATCATTTTTCTGTGTGGTACTATTGTGACATGAATTGCAAATTTTTGGAATTTTCAATATTTCTTTTTTAGAAATCTAGTAAATTTGTTTGTATATTATGTTTGTTCAGACAGTTTTAGCAATTGAGTTTTATACTTTAATCAAAAAAATTTAAGCAATTTGGAAAAATATTTTTTTTATAAAATAATCTAAAACAAAATGTTAGTTATATTTTTAATTAAAGAAATGCTATGATTTGTTCTTTATTAGATGCCTTGTAGTTGCAAAATATGTTAATATTTATTTTCAAAACGTAGTTATTTATCTAAATTGTAAATCATTATTATAATTCGACTAGTCTTTTGTCTTCTTTAGAGCTTTTACTTTGTATATAGTCAAAAGTTGTTATTCCATTGCCTTTAAATTTTCTACATTGTTTAAAATATGTGTAACTAAACAGTGTGAATAGTAGTTTATATCCTTGAGACAGTTATTACACTTGAGGAATATTGCGGCGTTCTGAAAATATATTTCGAACAATTTATTTGGCGTGTATTAACTCATAAAAATTAAGTAGGGACATTGCTAATAAAAGTTATACAAGTATGAAGTATTTATCGATTGTGAGCAACAAGTATGTTTGATTTAAGTAATGACATTAACGCTGTATGCTACCTAAAAATATTAAAACTATTTGTCTATTATAAATTGGAAACAATTTTGTTAAATAAAAATGAAAAAATTAAAGCATTAGCAGAACACAGTTAAGTGCACATATGAGATACTCAAAATGTAAATTTTTTTTATTTTCCATAGCAAAAAAACTTTAAAGAATACCCTTAATTTTAATAATTCAATTCTAAATTTTTTAATAACTTAAAATAAAATTGTTCCTTAGCTTAGCATAACTGAGATACATTCTAGACTTTTGGTTTTGTCAAATATTTTTAGGAACTTCATAATTTAAATTTTTAAAAATTTAAAGCTACTAAATTATTTCTTCAAGGCTGCAATAACACATAAGTTACTATTTAATATGATTTGTTATACATTATTATGTGATCACTATTGTTTTAAATTTTGCTAGTAGTAACTTTTTCACCTACCTTATGTATCATAATTAATATTTTAACTTTTTATTACATGGCTAACATCTCTTTATAACAAGTATCAAAATAAAATTTACATTTATACTAGTTAGATCAACCTCTGAATATTTTCTTTCTAATATAATCTATCAAAAAACTTAAAACTGGTGCATAAGTAGTATATTTGTTACATGACATAGTTTGTTTTTTAAAATTTAGAATTATATTGAATAATTTTATTAAAGTGAAATTTTAAAAAGAATTCTTGTCTCATTCTTCTGTTTCTTTTCATTCTAGTATTTCCCTCTTGTAATCAATTTTGTAACAATGAGCTTTTTCAGTAACTTCTTTTCTTATTAATTACTTCATGAAAACTAATGTTTTTTTCTAATGCCCACCCAATTGACACTCGTGATTCAGCTATCAGTCGGGCAGATTTGTTAGTCACCTTCAAGGGCCCCATATAGAGTGGGTTAACGTTGCTCCTACACTAAAAACAGATAGTACATAGAATGAAAGAACATCCATGCCCTGTCTGAGATTCAAACCCGGGACCTTTCTGATGTGAGGTCAGCTCCCTGACCACTACACAGTCCAGTCAGCACTTCATGAAAAATAAGTTCCCTTAATTAATACTGATAGTATCTAATTTGCTTTTCTCGGCACCAGTTACAAGTTAAGTTTTATTAATGAATGCTAAGGAATTTTAAAATTTGCTTCTGAAGCGATTCAATGCTTTTTGTACTTAAACCCACTTATGCATAAATTTGTTTTTTGGATGAAGATGAGTTAAAGGATGAAAATAATAATCGGTGTGTAAATATTTATTTCATAGGGGTAAGGTGCTAACTATTCCTCGTTTTTCCCTTTACTTTTCAACTTAAAATTTTGACATTTCAAAATGTTTCATTTAGAGAGTAATTAAGAAAATGGCAATCTTAAAAGCTTATATTTTATGCTGAAAAACTAGGTCGTTTTTTTTAACAGAGGTAATATAAATATTCCTGTTTTTGATGGATATAAACCCATCATAAGTTGAGCTGAAATTAATGGATAAATAGATCAAAAAATTCAATAATATAGATCGCAAAAGTAGTGTAACTTCATATTTTTAGAACAAGTTTCTTTTTTATTTTGCTTAGTTGCATCAAATTTATTAATATAAAAGTTGAAAAATGAAGTTGAGCAATCACAATAATTGTATTAAAATTTTGTGGGAAATAACACTGAATACCTATATATTTTTTCTTACAGATAAATTAGCAAAAAGCTAACTAATCAAAATTCATTTAGGACAAACTGTCCTAAGACTTTGAATAATGTATATTTAGTGATTTGTAAATGAA
Source organism: Parasteatoda tepidariorum (assembly GCF_043381705.1). Taxonomy (NCBI): domain Eukaryota; kingdom Metazoa; phylum Arthropoda; class Arachnida; order Araneae; family Theridiidae; genus Parasteatoda; species Parasteatoda tepidariorum. The sequence continues at coordinate 67,447,479 of NC_092204.1, read as the reverse complement.
TCCCTAGCTTCTTACAGAAAAATATCTCAATTGACTTGAATATTTAAAATGTAAAATAGAAATACTTTGCAAGTTATTTCATGTGAATTAAAAAATAACTTTGAAATATTTAAAAACGAAATATATTTAACATAAATAAAAAGCACTATAAATTAATCAGACATTATAATTTCAAATATGTTTTCTATGGTTGATTTAAAAAAATTTTTGTGATGCCAAAACTGTACTTTGTAAAATTACATGCATACCTGCCAACTCTTCTGCATTTTGTAGAAGATTTTATATTTAGTATGGTAACAAAATTTCTACATTCACACTTGATTCCGATTTTAACAAATTTAATTTTAATTCATTTTAACTACCATTACATTTAAATAATTTAAAGATACTTATTACAGGCCTGGTAGTTATGTTATTGTGTAGTTAATGAAATATGAATTGAATATCTGCATATAATGTTACTTCAATGGCTTTTTACTACTAAGAAAACACTTTGAAAACCATAAAAGTTGGCAGGTGTGCAATAGCTTATTTATTGCACTTCTTGTTTTGTCAATGTGAAATCTAAAACAGTTTCAATCATTTCTTATTGTTGCCAGATATCTTAAAAACTTCAAATAACAACTTACCTAACAGTTAAATAAAATAATTACTGTTTTTTTTTTTTTTAAAAAAAAGGTTTTTTTTATAATATATATTTATGTATTCTTATGAGTTTGTTGCTTTATCACCATAATAAAAAAAAGTTATTTACATAAGAATGTTCCAAAATTACAAATTTTCAAGCTCTGTAAATTTTGTTTTACAAAAACTTCTCAATTTCTAAAAGATGCATATAGTTTGTGTATTTGTTTTCCACAACTTTATATTTTCATAATCAAACAATTATAAGTCTGTTTCATGTAACTGTTATTTGTGAAAAATAATGTGATTTGTTGAGTGTATCAAATATTTTTATTATGTGTGTTTTTGTGTAACATATATTAAATAGATATAAGACTAAAAAATCTTTCCATTCTTTTACTCAATTCACGCACTCATTTAATGCAACTGTTGACTATGAACTAAAATTTGTAAATTTGTTGCTTTTTATTTCAAATATACATTATAAATCTATAATGGTATAACAGGGATGGCGAACCAATGGCACGCGTGCCATTTATGGCACGAGACACAATATTTTGGGCACGCCACCGATCACAATTGTTATTACACAAATGTTATTACACTATGAAACATATGTAACAATTAAATTAAAATTCACAAAAACAAACAATAAAATAAACAATTATTTATAAAAAAATTAACAATTAATGCTAAAAAAACAATTAATAACCAAGCTAAAAATAAATAACTAGCCAAAACAAAATAACAGTCCTGCTTAAACTAACATTTTACAACTTAATATAAGTTATTTGTCATCTAATCTGCAACAACAGAAATTGCACTGATGTTACTTTAAGTTGTCTTCAGACATGGCAAAATGCATTTTTTTTTAAATATGTAAATAAAGAGTTTTGAGTTGATTGTATTTAGTATTCTCAATAATCACGAAGTCAAAATTATTTGAAGGCACGTCTTTGACCTCATTAAACAATTATTTTTAAAAAGTTGGCACGTTGGTGTATAAAGGTTCGCCACCCCTGTGGTATAACATTCAAAAGCAAAATATAATATTTTTTTAACAAATAAGTTTACTGAAAGGAATACAGTTTTCTGGATAATGTAACTTCATACTGCCTGATAAAATTGTTTTTTTTTTGTAACAATAAAAAAAAAAAAAAAATAAACATTATCACCAAAGTGATTATTTGATGACAGGGCAAAAGGTTTAACCCCAATATTGAATTAGAATTTTAAATGCTTGGTTTTCATTATATATTTTAATTGCTTATGTGCCCTGAACATATTAAATTAAAACCAAAACTGAATTGAAGTTGAAAATAATGAATAATTCTTCTTAATATTATACTGATGACAGTTGAAAATATTCAGATCTTTATTGTTTATCTAGGATCATGTTATGTGATTTTTTTATCATATTTTTGATGCAATTATATTCTACAAAAGTTATCTGAATAGTCGAGTGGATACCATATTATCTATGTTCATCTGAAAATGAATACGAATTTCAAATTTTTCAATTCAAAATTCAAATTTAAAACACCTTTCAAATTTAATTTTATTTTACGCTAAATTTTTTCTTCACAAAAGAAAACTAATATCCATGTTTATTTTTATTCTACTTTATTGTAGTATTCTATGTTCCATACCATCTTCTGTACAATATATCTAGTGTCCACGACTCATCTCACAACTGTTCTATATTTTTCAAAAACTTTTTAAAGCAAAACACAAAAGGTAATTGCGTATTAAGCTCAATTTCATTAACTGTATTTAAATAATTTTAAAAAAATCGATATAATAATGTAATACTCGTTATAATAAATGTAATACATAATAAATATAACGTATAATTTACTTAAGTCAAAATTTTGCTTTACTTGAAACTCTATATTATTATTCTTATTTAATTCATTTTGGTGGTCTTAAATTAAAATTAGAAAATTTTTAATTATAGAGTCAGTGTACTTTTTAATATTTTATCTAAAGATATAATATTTGAAAAAAACTAAATAAGTATAATTTTTGAATTTTTTTTAAATTTATTTTGCAAAAAAATTTGGAATTTAAAAGTAAAATTAGATATTTTTATATTTAAAATTTAATAGAAATTATTTAAATTTTAATTTAAAAATATTAATAACGTATTTACATTATATAAATAAATTTGTAAAAATCTGAAGTTATAAATTATTTTGCAAAAAAAAATACTGATTGAAAATTTTTTTTCCTTTGCATTTCTTTTTTTTTCTTTTATATTTTTGCTTTAACTCTTGCATTTGGGTAAAAATTTTATAAACTTACGTTTTCCATACAAAGGTATTTTAGCAGAGAAATTGCGTGCATTAGACACAAAATGTAGTCAAAATAATAACGCATTAAAACAATTTTTACTGATATGTCAACTAATTTCTATTGACCTTTGTGAATTGATGGATTTAACTAAGAAAAAAATTAATCGATTTAATGCGTTAAAAGTTGTGTAAATGTTTAAAAAAAAATCATTTGTCCCTGCCCCTATGATGTCCATTTGTAGGTCGCACTGCCTGTCATTAAACTTAATAAATTATTGAGGATGCTGACATCTCTGAGGAGGATTCGAAAATATGTTATCCCAATTTTGATCCTCTGCTGAGAAAATCTCGTTTGTGAGGGTACTTCCACAATTTGGACATAGAGCTGAAGTAGGAAGAAACTTTCTCCTGCTCCATGTACCCGTGACACTTCTCAGCAACCAACCACAAGGTATTCGATTCCACTAATTTTACGAGCTCGCTTATCGCATGTATTCGTTGGATCTTAGCGGAGTTCATGATCGAACCCCTTGCCCCTCCAAACCGGAACTCGATTCTCTAACTATGGGCTACCATGTCCCTGATAAGTTATTAAAAGCAGTAATTTACGAATCGAATATGCGATCAAAATGGGCTACAAGTGGTGTAAAGCAGAACTCTTTACCTATGACAACTCTTTGCATGCTTTCACCATTATAGTGTGTGGAGAGTCATAGAAGAGGAAAGTACGCGAGTTTTTGTCTTGATTTTCAAATAGATAAAAATCTTTTAAGTTAGGAAACTATATGGAACTGAAAATTACATTAAACATAGTTCTAAAAGAAAGCGCCATGGCAATTTAAAAAAAATTAACAATTGAAAATGCAAAATATTAAGAAAAGGAAAAATATCGCAGTACATTCCTGTACAACTGAAAAGAGGATGAGAGGGATGGGTCAAAGGCATGAAACCTGTCTTCTCCCCAGATGGCGTATTCGAGCGTTGCAATCGCTTATAACAGAAGTAAAAACATGTGCAGCATCTTAATTAGAAAATTTATGGTCTTCAGATAAACACAGGCCCTTTGGTCTCCGAGATCCCCGATGCATATGCACCTTATTCCAAACCGGACCTGCAATGGGACCGAGGGGTGTGATATCGATCCTCGTCCAACAGTTCTACCATTAATTACTCGAATTTTGCGCTTTGGTCATTCGGCTACCAAAGCGAAGAAGCCATCCACTTTGCAGAGGATCATAATTATGATGGGATGTCTTCAATTCATCCTCAGGGATCCTAGGGGATCCTCCTCAGGGATCAGGGATCCCTTCCTAGACGCTGCTAATTGCCCGTTGTGCAGCTCTAGCGCAACGTGAAGAGTTACTACTATTTAAGTTTGACGCTCTGTTTATTGCTTCAACTTTTAATCAAATCGGAAATATGTGCCCGGTTTAAAAGCCGGAAAGGTGCATGATAACTCTAGACTCGCGAAACTTTTTGCCGCCCAGTTTGTGGGGATGATTTAGTTTTCGAATACCACGTTTTAAGGGGGTCGTTAACATTGCATGTATACCGATCACTGTCGTGAGAAAATAAACCAGATTCGTGAGTTTTTCCGTTAAAATAGATTATAACAAAATGCTCTTCATTTTTCCAGTATGGTGATCAGAGATGTATGAATCGTACCCATTGAGAAAGGCTCTCTGGGCCGAGATTCTTCGTACTAAATGCACCGTTGAGGTTCTCCTGAAAGAATCTGGTTTCACATACAAAGAAAATGATGTATAAGCAAGTTTTTCACTCATAGAGAACTCGCCCATTAAATTTACGCTCGTAAACGACGGGAGATTGCTTTTAGTGAGAATTACCCTTGAAAAGAAATGTAAGAACCGAAAGGAATTTGGCTTGTATCTACGATTTGAGCATTACTAATGGCAACAAGCATATGTTTATTTTCTTTTTCCCGTGCTAAGTGTGTTGATGTTGAAAACGTGTTTCGCTAATTTAATTTTATATACTATTAAAACTATTTAAACATGCAGAATGATGATGTAAGTATAATTAAACATTTTACTTTGTTTCTAGATCATTTTTGAGGTAAAATAAAATATTCTAATACACTATCATATAATTTTCATTTGTGATACGTTTGTGCTTTGATTGAAAATAAATTAGTTTTATTTGTTAAATCTAAGAAATCAGCGATGTTATAACAATTTCCAGGTCTAAAGTTTTTGTTTAATATAAACTGGTCTATGCAGAACTTTATATATTGCAAACTATATAAATATAATAAACTTTGAAAGATATTATTAAACAAGAATATTAGAAGTATGCGGTGAAAATGTACTGAGAAAAAATATTACTTCATTACAATTCCTTTCTAAATAAGTATAGTTATGTAATTAATTGACTCAGTGTTTTACTGAAAATTTCTTAAAAATCTTGGAAAAATTATTTTCCTCTACAATAAACTATCTTGTTTATTTTCCATAGGTTAGATTATTAACGAATCTTGCACACATAAGCATTAAGAATTTGCTTGAGAAAATTGTTACAAGAAAGTGTTAGATTACTTACTTCCTTGTGACACTTTTACACCTCTCAACTGTGCTCTTCATCTTTATTCCAGAAAACTGTAAACAAATACGATTTTTAACTGGTTTTTTAAATCCACGTAAATTTGCTGTAATATTTATTTAGTTCTCTACACTTTCCGTGAGTTATTTAATGTATTTTTCAGTTTTCATCGTATTAATCAACTTTTTCACCTTATATTATGGCCAGGGCCGGTGTAGCCTGGTTGATTGGGCACTGGGCCCATGTCCAAGAGGTCGTGGGTTCAATCCCTTCTGGCCAAAGCCTTCCTGTGTAGTAAATGGTGACTCATGCTCGTTAAATCTGTTGATTTGTTGAGTCACAAAGTTCTCCATGTTTCCATAACAAATCATACCTCTGAGCCCAGAAGCAGAAAGTGCCTAAAACTGTGACCTATGTCGCAGAACAAATGAAGTCCTGCTGAACAAGAATTTGTATCTTGAATAAGTGACAGCGTTTACCTGCGAACCCCCCCCTGCCTCTGTTAGTCTTGCAGAACATCCCCCAACCCTAATCTCACACATGCTTCTGTAGACCATAATGACACGGAGGCTTACAGGAAATTAATGAATTAGCTTTTGGCTATAACATTTTCATAAAATGGGTGTAATCAGTTTTTAGCAGACAGCAGAAGAAATCGATCACCATTTTTATCAAAAGAGCTTCTAAAGCAAGCCGTAAATTCAGAGATTTCCAAATTCATAAAGTTTATGACTTTTATATTTTCCATTCCCATTTCAGAAGCAATTTATCTGAGTCAATCGTGAATCTTGGGGATTCACGATTGACAAAATTGTTTCTAAAAGTCCAAATGCTTTCGAGATGAAGAAGTTGTTGGAACAACAGACCAGGGAATGTTTGTGTTTGCAAATGGAGGACCATCTGGGCACTTGTCCCTTTGAGAGATTATTAAGGCAGTCCTTATTTTAATGTTTGGACCTTCATATAATATTTGATGAATTATTAATATTAAATAATAATCATGTAATATTAATAATTCATCATCGTCATAAACAAAATTTTGTACTTCAAAAGTGATTGAAAAAGTAACAAATCAAGAATGTTTGCCTTGGTTTAAAAAATAATGTAGTGTATCTGTGTATGATCCTGTATTTTTATAAATGAAAATATAGTATTTTAACGTAAAGTTGACTTTTTTTTTGTTGCTGTGAAATGCTTGCAGAACATTTGTATAAATTAATAAGTCCTGTTACAGAACAATTGAAAATATTCTGCTTTTGGGCCTCTGGGGATACTGATCCAGGAGTTTCTAGATTGGTTCAAAATTAGAATGTTATGGAGTTGACCATTAGTAGTCATAAACCCATAAACAAAAATAATAAATTATTGTATTATAATTGATTAAATTTAGCCGGTCAATAATCCATTTGAAGTGAAGATTTCGGAACTGATGCATGTATTATTTGGGGAATGTTTCTGTGCCAAGGTCTATGCAAAAATAATTGCCAATTTGACAACTTTTAGGGAATGGCGGATAAAACATTAGTAATTGAAAACCCAAAATTGGGTCGGCTGCTCAACGACGGTTATGAAATAAAAGATCAAAATCTAAAGTTATTTAAGTGTTTGATAAAAGAAAAAAAAATTGTAATTTATTTAAGATTTTGAAAAAAATGTTTTTTGCATTTGCTTTTATTTAAGATGTTTGTTTAGTTTTTATTTTTATTTCAGGTTATTTGGAGTATTATCAATAAAACATTTTGTTCGCATAAGATAAAGTAAGTTAAACTATTTTTGCTTAAAATTTATTAATGTATAATACTTATGTTACCAAAAAAAAAATATTTTTCTTTTCCTTTTCCAGTACCAAAACTCAACAGTTTTGTAGAAATGAATATAACTTAACTGGATTGTGTAATAGAAATTCCTGCCCATTAGCTAATAGCAACTATGCCACAATTAGAGAAGAAAAAGGTGACAATTATGTTTGTTTATTCACTTTTATTTATTTATTTTTTGTACATTTCTCTTTTTTCTTTATTTCATAGTATAATTTCATATCTTATTGTTTTATACTATTGTCACATTAAATTTTTATACAAATTATAAAAAATTTTGTAAGCTTATGTAATATTTTTTTTATGTGCATTCTTATAAGCATAGTTAAATTTATTTCATTCTTATTGTTTTTGCTTCTTTTTTTTTTAAAAAGAAAATTAGTAAGCTACTCCTCCTGCTTGTTCATCTTAATTTTTTGAAATTGATATATTCTACAAAGACAAAAACATTTTGTTAATTGTCCTATTGTTTTTAAAAAGATTTCAATATTAAAGTTATGATTTTTATCTGGAACATCTAATCTTCTAATTTTTTTTCCTACTAACTTTAAACATTAACGCAAATAGGAGCCTTTAAAATTAAATTCTTGAGATAAATAAATTTTTTAACAACAAGGCATAAATAGTTAATATTAAAAATATAAAAAAAACTGAAAAAGAAAGTCTATGATAAAATTACTAATGACACAGTCTAGAAAGAAACTGCATCTATTTAAGAATTCTTTACTGAAATTTAAACTGAAAAAAAAAAAAAAGGCTTTTACAAAAATCCAAGCTTTAAACTATATACTTAGCATTATTACATTTTATTACATCTTACAAAGTATCATAGGAAAATGTTATTAATATTCTGTTCATTGCATTTAATATTTCTGTTAATCATTTTTCAGTTTTAACAATACAGATTTATAAGTTTTTGCTTATTTAGGAACTTGTTTTCTGTATATCAAAACAATTGAGAGAGCTGCTTTTCCTGCAAAACTGTGGGAAAAAGTTAAGTTGTCTAAAAACTATGAAAAAGCCCTTGGACAAATAGATGAAAATTTGATTTATTGGCCTCATTTTATTCGTCACAAATGCAAGCAGAGATTCACAAAAGTAATACAATATTTGATTCGCATGAGAAGATTAAAAGTGGGAAGACAGTAAGTGTTTGTTTTTTTTAAATTTTTTTTTTTTTTACTATTTATGCTAGTATGACTGTACTAAAATTCATTTAAACATTATTTCTGTTTTTTTTATATATATGTATGTTTAGAGAAAAAAAATTCTTGCTCAGTAAGATTTAAAATATAAATTGTTTAAAAGCTTCTTGTAGCATGATTATTAATTTTATTGTAAGAACTTTAATATTTTGTGACAATAAAATGTTAAAATTCATTTTAAGCAATTGGGTGCAAAATACTTTTTGAAATTAAGGCTGAAATGTATTACTACTTTATAAAAAATTCAAATTAGTTTATGTTGCTCAATAAATTTATACACAAATTTAAATTGTATCTTATTTTAACACAATTTTTTATTATCTTATTTTTGAAAAGCAATTGAGTGCCTGGAAACTAATTAATGTTTTTGCATGTTGTGTTGCTCAGTTACCAGGCAACTATCATTATTACTAGAAAAACTATCATTAAACGACGAGAAAGTTACAATGGAATCATCACTAATAGAATGCTTCAAAATAGTCATAGCTCAATTTGAAATTCGCATGTCGTAATAGCTGAAATCTAGCAGAATTTGAGAAACCTTAGAGAAATGGCTGAAAATACAATCTCTAAACCACATGGATTTACAAAACAATAACTAAATCATCATGAATAAACCATTTTTATATACAGTGAAACCTCCTGTTATGGACGCCTCTCAATACAGATATATTTTTAATTCTCTGTGAATTTTCTATGAATAAACAATTATGTGCATTCTTCGCAAAGTGGACACTCCCATTGCCGTACGCGGACAGTCATTTTTGCCCTGAAACATTACTATCTATCTCTTCAAACTGGACTTTTTCTAAACTTGAAAACAAAAACTTCACTAAATTAAAAAAAAAACATACTTTTTCTAAATTTGAAAAAAAGAAAAAACTGTTTCTGCTTTAAATTGAATGGAAAAAAAAGCAACTTTTCACCATTTTTTAAGCATGTAAATTTTTTGCCTTATTCATAACTAAAAATATAGTTAAGCTATTTCACTACAAAATAATCCATCTTTCTCCTGTCACCTTACATTATTTTTGCAAAGAAAGGAGAGAAAATGATACTGCTCTTGTGAAATAATTCGAACAGTGAGGTCTTTTCATCTAAACCACACAGGTTATGAGACCCCTTAATTTGAAATGATGTCTTAAATGCTTCTTCCCCACTTAAAATTTCTTTCATATTCTTATCAATTTGAAGACTGTATTTCACAGCTGGGGTAAAAAAAGAAAAAAGAAATATAATCTTTGAGCTGTTCATATAAGTGAAACATTTATTCAGACACTTGATAGATGATCAGTTGTAAATAATCAACTCCGTAGGTCTTCATGCCCTACGGGTATGCGTTGCTTTTTCTCTGTGCATCGTGGGAGGTTTACTTATAGTATAACCATATAGTAGGAATATTAACCGTGTTTCCTATTAAGTAATAGGTAGGTGTTAGGGGATGTAAACCTAATAATTGGAACCGACTGAGGACTAAAAGCTCCTATTTGGTATTATATGACTAACTTGAATATCTATCTAACTAACAAGAAAATTACATTCACTTATCTGTAGCTACATCTAGAATTATGTATTTATATTAAACTTTTCCATATTTTTTTTGCGTGGAAAAAATATTTTTTAAAGTTTATATAAATATCCTTGTAGATAGTTATTGTAGATAATTTAATTATTTCTATATCCTTGAAAGTATTCTAAAAAACTTTACAATGTTTAACTTCGTTATTAGGGTACCCTTCTCATAAACGGACAATTTTTTCAGTCCGAAGAATGTCCGCTGAATTGAGGTTTCACTATATCATCAGGTCACATATTTAAATTCAATGGACAAACTAGGAATTTAAAATAAAAAAATTTCTTCACGTTGAGACAATATTAAAATATTAATTTAAATGCTCAGGTCTTTCGCAATTTTTTATGAATTATTTTCAAGTGAAGTTTAAAAATAATATTTTTTTTTTATATTAAATTTTTTTAAAAATTTTATTGAATATTTCAGCAGTTATTGTAAGAAAACATACGACAAAAAATTAGTTATTAATAAAAATGTCTGTATCGCCATAATTATTTAAGCTAGGCTTTTTATATTTAATTTAAGCTAGTCTAATTATTTAAGCTAGGCCAAATTTTATGCAATTATTGCATGTAGTAACCAAAGTAATGGAGTCAAGTTGCAAGTTAATTGCTATTTTTTCTGACATTAGTTCTTCAAAGAAATAAAAAAAATTTGATGGTAATTTATTGCTAGTCCATCAAACCTCGGATAACTATAAACTTTATTGATAAGTATCAGAAATTGTATAACCTAAATACCTTTAAAGTTTTAAAATCTAAGAATTTTTTAAGAAATTAAATGGAAAAAATATCAAAAACTTAGCATCTTATTAATTTTTGTTGGGTAGTTTATAAATGAAAAACTTTAATCAATAGGAAAAAATATATATATAAGTGCACATACCTTAATTATAAATTTTTTATGTAAAGAAGTTCTTAAAAAATATTATTTCAGTGCTTAAAAAATGCTTATTTTTTGTTAACAAATTTAAAATTTATTAACAAAATTGTGTTAAAATTTTCGCAAAATTTTCTTAGTTCTACAGAAATTAAATGCTGATTTTGACACATTTCTTGTAGAAAAGAAAAATTCTAAGTTAGTCTGTACTGATCACCAGTGGTACTTATGAAAATCTGTGTAAAATTATTTTAGCCAAGCAGTGTATCTTTATTCTTATTATAAAATTTCTTAGACTGAAAAGAACTGTATTTTTAAAGAAGAAATATACCCCACAGTTAGTTTTTTATTGCATATGAAATTTAAAATTTGCAATAAATTAAATATATTTATTTGATATTAAATTTAGAATTTACCAATAGACATTCATTATTGGTAAATGTTAACTTACTGACCTGTTTTAACATATGATACTTTGTTTTTTACTCAAATACTAATCTATATCTGTAACTCATGTGCAGAAAGGAATTGGTCCCCACCCAAAGAAAAATTGAGCGTCGTGAAAGAAGAAGAGAGGAAAAGGCTCTTGTTGCTGCTCGCTTGGATAATGCGATTGAACAGCAGCTTGTTGACCGTCTAAAAACTGGTTTGGTATGAAATTCGGTTTAAAGAATTTTATTTTCTTAATCATCATTACTTAATGAAATATTTATTGAAATTGTTTGTCATGCCTGTGTTTTTTTTCTCCTTCTAATTAATATGCTTATTTTAGTATGGAGATATCTACAATTTCCCCCAGAAAGCTTTTGAAAAGGCTCTTGAAGATGAAGAAATAGAAAGTGAAATTGATGAAGAAGAGGAAGTATCAGATTTAGAATTAGAGGTACGTTATTATTGAAGTTCATTATTTATTTATTTTACCCTCCTTTTTTATGTTAAGTGCATTTGTACTTTTTTATGTGAGATATGAAAAAACTTTCAAATTTTGAATAATCTATTAGATTTTGCACCTAACCTAAAACATTTAGGCACAAGAAAGTTCTCTTTTGGTAATATTTTAATTTTCTCAAAAATTTCTTAGTTCTACGGAAATTAAATGCTGATTTTGACACATTTCTTGTAGAATAGAAAAATTCTAAGTTAGTCTGTACTGATCACCATTGGTACTTATGAAAATTTGTGTAAAATTATTTTAGCCAGGCAGTGTATCTTTATTTGGGGGATAAGTTTTTTTTCCCCCTTCTTTTTTGTGAAATTCACTTTTTTTCTCAATTTAATAAAAAGAAAAATTCTACCTTTTTAAGAAAAGTTTCTTTGTTTTGAATTCCCGAAAAAATATTCTTTTTTCAAGCTTTTTCCTAACTATACAAGTATAATTCAAATTACAGTTATGCCATTTAATATCCATGTTTGCAATTTGTATTCACTTGATTTAAAATCTCAGTGAGCAATTTGTTCTCATTCGATTAAAATTTATCTATTGTGATCTGTATTCACATGATTTAAAATTACGCATCCTGATCTCTATTTACGCAAGTTTAACTTAAACAACACAATTCATATTCACTTAGTTTAAAAATCTCGCATCAGAATTTTTTTCTTCACACGATTTAAAACCGTATATTGAGATTAAATTTACATAATTTTTAAAAAAAATCTTCTAGCAATAGTTTTTATTAAGACGTTTCTACTTTTCTATGAATATATACTTCTTACACCCATTTTTTTTTCACTCTAATTTCAAGTATTTTTTCAATTATTTAAAATGTGTTTTGCATGTAAAGTTTTTTGATTTCTATTTTCAGTTATTTTTGGGTTTTTACCGAACCCATTATTGACTATCAACGAAAAACCAGTTTGTATGGAAAAATAATTAAGTCTTATACTACGATTAGTTTGGTGTTTACGTATTTAAAGAAATCCCTAAAAAAAAAAATGGGAAAAAAACAGGTCAAGAATGAAAAATTGATATTATCTTAAGAGGATTCATTGTGTAAATTTTGTATGTGTCGATTATATTGTCAAAACTGATTAAATCACAATAATAGACTTATATATGTATAATGGGAAAACTAAAAAATTTCTAGTAAAGATTTTAAAAACATAACAATGTGTAGGGATGGTAGTTATTGACAATGTCAACCTTCATCTATGAAACCATAGAAATCGAGTGAACATGTCTTATATACTAGTGAATTGGAATTATATGTTTGTAGTGGTAGATACACTACAAATGCTTCAAGAGATACAAAGAGATATTCTAAAATTTGCCATATTTTGTAATTTAAGTGTAAGAACAAGATTCTTTATTAAAGATTCTTAAACATAAATTATTTTCCTTTTTTTTTTTCAATTTGAATGGTGAATTATTGAGTTTTCAAACATTATTTTAAAAACTTTACTACCAGTGTTATAATTTTCCCAGCATGTTGTTAATGTTATGACTTGATCACTTTTAGCAGCAAACAAATAAAATGTTTTAATAAATAAATGTTAAATAACTCAAAATATTTAATATTTTATGATGTTCTAAATTTATTTATTTTTAGGAGGAAGAAGAAGAAGGTGTGGGTGAGAGGCAGTATGTAGCTGCGGAAGATTTTGAAGAAAGTGATCTGTCTGATATAGAAGTAAATGATTAGATTACTTTCATACATGTTTTGCATAACACTATGACATATTCAGTTGCAAAATGTGCTCAGTGTCATCCAGTTTCTTTTGTAAAAAGTGGAAATGTTTTTTTTTTTTTTTTCCAATTTCTATTTAAAAAATAATAGGTGCTTAATGAATTTTTTTGCTAAATAGCTCATACAACAAATGCTTATTTATATATTCCACTATATTTGCAGTCATATTTCCAAGTTACTTAATTAAAATTCATAAGTTACAAAAGATAGATGTAAATTTCAGGTGTAGAGTTCAATTACATTTTTCCAGGCGTTATAAATAGCATTCAAATAAGTAATTAAGTTAAAATTAGTTATGTTTTTCTATGTTTTTTTAAAAATTAGTTTTGATTTATGTGAAATATATTAAAAGGTGATCTAAAAAGAATAAAAGGTGATCTAAAAAGAATAAATACTGTCAAATATCTCTAGAAATACTCCTGGGCTCAGAAATCTAAAATGCATGAGTATGTGTGTGTGTAAATAATTTTCAAAAGATGATACCAAACTTGTCCCTCTCCCCAGGCTTGCCTCCTGTATAGGGATAAGTGTCAAATTGGTTTTTCAAAATATTAAAAATGGTGATTATTAGTTTTTTGATCCAACTTTATTGAAGTATCATAATGTTTAACAATTTGTACTCCATTTTCATGTTACAGTTACTATGCCATCTGTGTATCAAAGATAAGTGGAAAGACTTATAAATCAAATTTAGACCTAGAAATCAGATTATTAAGAAAAACTTTTGAAATGGCAAGAAAATCTTTCTATATAAATTTACTTATTGATTATTTTTTTAAAGTCGCATTTTTACATTCTAATTAAATTTAAAATATTTTAAGATTTAGAAATATATTTTCAATAAAATAGGTTTTTGAAGATTGTGTTTTAAACCTTTTATTACTACTATTTTATTTATTTAATTATTTTTTTTGCAAAATAATTTATATTTAATAACATATTTTTATATAGATAAATATCTATATAAAAATATGCTTTAAATTTTTGTTCTGTTTTTAAAATACATTCCGAAAAATCTAAATTTCCATCCATAATCAATTCTTAATCTTATAGTTTTTAAAATGTCATTTAATAAGAGCTATAATTCATTACACTTTAAGTACGAGTATAATGTCACTTATTAGAATTTATTAGTGTAGCAATATGTTTATAACAGGTTTGAAAATTATGAAAATCAATAAAAAATTTAAACAACCTTATAAAATTCTTTGTACATTGAAATTGGACGACTGATTTCTTTTAAAAAAATAATTTCATTTAGTTCAATCATTTTTCATGTCAATTGATTGAAGTTGTGATTTTAAATAATAAATCCTGGTATAAGTCCATTATTTTTCATCTATAATTTTAATTAATGTCTATGGTATTATTTATGCATTAGTGCTTTTCTGTTATTTATTTAAATTTTTATTTCCTGATGAATAGGATTTTGGAGAAGCAATGGATGAAGAGGAACCAAGTTCTGAAGAAGAACCCAGAAAAACAAAAGCTAAAGTGCTTCGTAAGAAAGCATATGTTGAAGTTGAATATGAGCAAGCGAGACCTAAAGAGAAAGTTACACACTAACACTACTGTTGTAATTATTAAATATGAAGAATAAATTATGTACATGTTTTTATCTTAAAATGTTTCATTTCTTTCAAGAGTTCACTTTAATATAAAAATCAAACCAAACTTTGAATGTGTTTGTTTCGATAAACATATAAGCGTTACATTTCTCTGTGTATCAAAAAATGTTTGTATAGTAGTCTAAAATAGCTTGCACAATTTTTAAAAAAGTGCCAACTAATTAGATCAGGGTGCGTAGCGTTTTTGAAAAGTGCTTATTTTCGATTTTAGTTTTTTAAAAGCCCTTAAAGGTGCTTTTTTCCATGGATGTTTTTAAAAAGTGCTTAATTTTCCCTTTTCCGAAATGTGATATTTTTCTTTACCATGTTGATTTTCGTCACAAATTATGCAAAAAGGCATTGTCCTATTCAAGGTTTTCACAACTTATTCTACCCCAATCTATTTTGGTGTACCGTCGGTCTGTATTGTATGAAAATGCCATTTGTTTTACATGTTTGATGAAATACTTGCGGGACCGCACTTGCGTATACTGAGCTGGATTCTTGCACTCTCGTGTGCAACTGTGCTGTATTTTGCTAGATATTCTCCATTTCAGACTGATTACGGGGACCAACTAAGCATTGTCAATTTTTTCTTCTCTATTAGCGATAGAAAATTTCCTTTCGCTGGTTAATTTCGTCGCTGGCAAGCAAATAAAACCAGTCAAAACCATCAATAAATGTCAAAAAACTTGCCAACCCTGTCTAATTATAATATTTTTTCAAAGTGCTTAAAATATTTTTTGAGTGCTTGAAAAGTGCTTAAAAGGTGCTTATTTTTTGTTGAAAAATTTGACTATGCACCCTGTAGATTTAAAAAATATATATAGATTATAAAAAAAGGAAAATATTTTATTTATAACATCAGTGAAAATGTACAACACAACATTTACTATGTTTTTTTTTTCTTCGTCTTTTGTATCTATCATAGTCTCACTTAGATTAATTATTGCTTATGGTGAATCCTAATACGTTATTGACACTTGATTCAAATTGCGGATATGTTCTAAATGCAAAAGCACACTGTACTTTACAAACATCATCTTCAAGGATTCGTTCCCTTGTGTATGTAGATGCAAGTTGAAAACAATTTGATATCTTCATAGATTGGCAAACCATCTGAAATAACAAAAGGAATTATTAGTCTCAGAAATTTTGCTTCATTTCGATAATTTGTGGATGCGTTTCTTACCCCTTCTTTAGTACAAGAACAAGTGATACAAGGAGAAATTCGATGCGTGTGACCTGTAGGAATACTGACGATATCATTTGATTGGACTTCATAATTACAAGAGTTTGTTTCTTTCCAGAGTCTTAAATTTATGGATGGAAGACTTTTGCATGACATTCTTGGATTTCTAAGAAACAATGAGACATTAAGTATACATTAGGTTAATAAATAATAATGATATATTAAAACTGGTGTCTTAATGTTAAAGAATGGAAAATTGCTGTGTTCTTATTTTCTGCATTTTGACAAATTTTATTAATGTACAAATAGTTAAAAAAATATAAAAACTGAAAATGCAATTGGAAAATAAACACGGCATCATTTTAAAGTAACATGTTGAAATCTATACGCTTGCAGATAATCCCAAATATTTCTGATTTATACTTAAAATGAAATTGTTGATATGTCAATTTTTTTGGTACATTCATATTTTCATTAATATACATTCATAAGTGAACCGGGTTCGAATCCCAGTGATGGCTGATCGATACGAATTTCGCACCTACCTCAGTGGTGACGTAAAATATCCTCAGTGGTAGACAGATCATGGGTTAGAGTCCCCTTGTCATTGGGCTAACTATGGGACGTTTTCTTGGTTTTGCTCTCCATGTCATGCGAATGCTGGTTCGTTCTATTAAAAAAGTCCTCCACGCAGGTAAATTCTCCCAATATTTGATCCAGGAGTTCCCTTGTCTTCTGGATTGGGTTCAAAGTTACAAGACTACGGAGTTGAGCATTGGAACCCCAAAATTGGGTCGGCTATTCAACGACGGTTATTAAATATACATTCATAAGGATATTTGGATGTGGAAAATTTATTTTCAATACTAAAGTGCTTGGCAGAGTTTGTAAAATTTTGAGATTTTTGGTGTCCTGCTCGATCTCTGAAATTTTGTAGATGTGCATGTGTTTTGTAGACTAAAATGAATACCAGGGGCTTATAAAAAGTTCAGGATTTGAGCTATGCCTTCATGTAATTTTAATAATTAATAAAATATAACAATTTTAATCCACTTCGTTTTGTTATTTGGAAAGTTATTTTCCCAAATGAAAAAAAAAATTGTCATAAAACTAAATATTTTGTTTTCTACAAAAACTTCAGTATACTTGGCCCATTATAATACTTGTGGTTAACTGTTGGACATTTTAACTCTAAAATAACAGAGAACTCAAAACTTATTATTTAAAATGGCAGAATATGGTAAATATAGTGCTCCAAACATTGGAATTTGTAGATGTTAGAAATATAAAAAGGACTATTTGGTGTTCTCTAATGTTAATAATTTCTGAATAAATTTATTACTACTACAATAATACTTACAGATTAAGATCATGCTTATGGGAAAAATAACATAATAAATATCTTATTTACTTACAAAAAGTCATCAGGAAGCTCAAAACCCATCATCTGGACTGTATCAATGGAATCAGCATTATCACAAATTACTTTGGATATTTTAGTTTGGCGGATTTCAGCTAACTGATCTAGAAATGAAATTAACATGCTTTAGTTTATTGGTAAAGTTATTTTATTCCGTATTTGAATTTTTTCCCCTTATGTGTTTCTAGTTTGTGAAATCTAATAGTAATCTTGTTCAATTTACTAGAGAAATAATTTTTTGTTTATTACATGTATTAAACAATGACTAATAGAATCTATTCAAGGTGCCCACTAATTACATTAGAATAGTCATATTATTTAGGATTAAAATTTCACAAGTGATTAAAACAAAAATATTTTAGTCAATCAAAACCAATGTTAAAATGGATCAACAGATTTCGCTCAAGTAAGTGGATTAGATTCAAATGATAGACTCAATTCTTTTAAAGTATCAGATCAAAGTCTGCAGTTTTAATTAGATTTACATGAAAGTCAAGTCATTAAAATTCATTTTTAAGTCCATCAATTACTGTAAACTCTTCAAGAAATCAAGTTATTTGCATACTTCTGCTGATCAGAATTGATTGAATTTTGTGAAAACTAAAATCACGTTAGATAAATAAAAACAAATTAAAGAATGTAGTGCCATTATTGGTGATATTCGCATATTATTTAGCTTTATTAACGTACATCGCAAAGTTAACTTTTCTTCACTTAGATGTCCGCTTATGTGCCTTTTTTGTGCTTTTTCACGTTTTTTAGTTTTATTCACATCTTGCACCCTTCGTTTGGATGTCTATTTATGTGGCATTATTTGATCTCGTTTCAAATTGTTTAGCTTTATTCATAAACAAAAAGTCAACTCTTTCATCGCTTGGATGTGGCATTTGTGTTCTCTTCATGTTGTTTAAATTCATTCAAAGATAAAATACTAAGTTGACTCTTTGTTCATTCAGACTCAGATTGATTGTTAAAAATTTCCTTTTTCTTCTTTTTATTATGTGAGACTTAAGATTCTGTACCCACTGTTAGTGAACAATATTGAAATTCGATTTCATAACTATTAAATATATATTCCTTACCATCAGTAAACCTCAGAAAGGGATCTTGTGTTTCATACCAAAAGCGATCACATTTCTTTAAGTTGTTAAACTGCATTGATATGATGCATCCAAATGTTGGACCCACAAGAGCTCCATACATCGGAGTTTCTGACACTCCACCAGTGAATAAATCTATGTCATCTACATTTCTGGAAAAATTAATAATCTTTTTTTTAATTATTAAATTGTCATTATGAATTTTATTTATTAGATTTTTTATGCAAAAAAAGTTTTAAAAATTTTTTAATAATATAAATAAATAATGTGGTTTTATTTAATTATTTCTATAGTGAAAAAAAAGAAAGATATAAACCATAGTCTTTAATCGCTGATCGAATCACAATAAAGCAAAAATGAGATTATAATTTTCTTTAAATTCAGTCAAGTGTTAAGTCGATTTTTCATTCTACAATATAAAGCAAGACTTCAAATGCAATTTCCATTCATAAATATTTGCTGTTTTTTAAATTTTTTTATTGAATAATTATTATTATTTGCTTTTACAAAATGCAAAATATTAGAAATAAATATACATTACGTAAAAATTGGAAGTTCTATCAATTACTTTTTATTATTATTATTTATTCATTTCAATGAATTTAATTATTATATGACTTGGATAATTAGATTCTAGAATAATTATAGATTGAAAATGATCCATACTTCAATCGCAAAATAAGAAAGATATATTTCAAGAGTTAAGTAAATGAACGGGATAATTAATTTTTAAAATTGTTGCCTCTTTTTTCAAACTCTGATAGACCCACCGTATGAGCTTGAATGACAAGGAGATTAGAGATTTAAAGGTAATGTGACAATATGAAAGACAAGTCACTCATTTCAAGAATCTTTCTTGTTCCATAACTCTTTCATAACTTTACACTTATATTTATTTTTTTTTCTCTTTAAAAGTCAACGAAAGGTCATGCAATCAGCCGAATTCAACATACAGTTTATATAAAAGTATATATCCAAATATTCAATAGTTTATCCGAAATTCAAAGCCGGTATGTATCATTTTTTCAACTTATACATTTGATATTTTTTGCAGCATATTTCATTTTCCAAAATCTTTCAAATATAAACTTAGAATAACTTTTTTTTTGTCGAAGTAAGTGATAAATAAAATATTTTTTTTTACCGTTATTATTTTTAGTTAACCTTTTCGATATTCTATTATTATTTCTAGAAATAGTTTTGATACACCTATCTTCGGCAACATATCTAATTTTCCGACATCTTTTAAACACGAACTTTTGATTACTTTTTTTTCTCTTTTTTTAAAAGTAAATTGGTAAATGAAAGTTTTATTTCGCTTCATTATATTTAATTAAGCTATACAGTATTCTATTACTATTTCTGAAATTAGTTTTAATACGTACTTTAGTACTTTTTCGTCTTATGCGACCTCCGTTATCTCGTATTCAAAAAGTTCCAAGTTTTCTCAACTTTTACTTAAAAATATATGGTAATTAAATATTTTCATCATAATTCATTTTCCTGCAAAATTTTGGATCGAACTGGCTTTATTCTCTCTTCTGTTTTAAGTTTTTTTCGCCATCAAAACTGAAGTTACGGTATCTAAATACAAGGCTGTAAGAAGTAAGAGTAACCTTTAGAATAAAAACTAGCGAACTCTTAATTTATTATTTTTTATCAATAACTGTAACATTTTTTCATTCAAAACTTACTCATAAACGCTTTTCAGTCTTTGAACAATGTGTTGAGGAATGTCTTCTAATAAATCTTCAAAAGTTGTTGCTCTAGTTTTATTACAAAGCACCCGGTATGCGTTGTAACCTTGTAATCCATGATCTCTGCCTCTCTGAAGATTGAGAGACACGAGGTCCATACCTGAAAATGGCACTTTTCGGTCTTCGAACAAGTGATTCGTGACTTCGGATGTAATGGAATGATCAAAAACTTCCACGCTAGTGCTCAGAAGACCTCGAAGAATTTCATCAATAGCATTTCCTGTAAATATTTAAAACACAAATGAAATCGCTATGTGATTTCTGTTTTGTTATAGTGCTTTCGAATTTGATAGCTTTTATGATTTTATTTCATTTTCGAATTAACTCTTAATTCAGTTAGTAAACTTTATAATTAAGACAAAAAGCAATCATAAACAATTATTTTATAATGTGCGTTTTTAAATTTACTATGCCACACGTTTAGAATATGTTAAGCCAAATATTTCTCAAAACTTATGACCTACAATGCATATTTTTTATAACGTATATTTGTAAACTGATGTGAGCCGTTTGAATCTTAAATTGTTAGGAGAAAGCTGACGGATTGTATCTTTTTTAAGACCAATATTAATCGTTATATTCAAAATCGCCACTGGGAGATTTGACGATGTTTGGTTACCCTAAAGCGTAAAGCTTATTAGTTCCTCTTTAAATCAAAGTTCATACCTAATATCGACTAGATTTTCATGTATGATATACATACAAAGTGTACCGAAATGGTCTTTAATACATACTTTCCGGGTGAATGCATGCTAAAAATAGCATATACATAAAGGGTCTCAAATTAATACATAATATCTTAAATAAAAAACGTTCTTTTTCTCCTTTATGTAAACAAAAAAATTGCATAGCAATCACAATCGATTCTTTCAACCATGATTCTCTTCATGCACAGCCAAAATGTCACGAGCAGCTTGTGACATTTGGGCTGTGCATGGAGAGAATCATGGTTGAAAGAGCAGCTTGTATGACCTCAGAGCTTTGATTAAAAGCAAAAAGAAAGTGTCGAAAATTCTCATTTTTCACAACTTGACATTCCATTTTAATGATCTGAAAATAAACTAAAACAAAACATCTATTCTGGTAGAAAAGCATCGTCTTTCGAAAGATCTAAAACAATGTGCTAAAAACATTTTATCATTCAAGAAATGTGAAAATTCAAAATTAATGACGGAAACTCAGTTTCAAACCCAATAATACATAATCGAATGTTGCGTTTACATCCAAAGAAAAAAAAAACAGAACGAAGGAAAATATCGGAGCTTGGTTGAATGGTGTAAACTTTACACTAAACAACAAAATAAATAAATNCTGTAAGAGTAACCTTTAGAATAAAAACTAGCGAACTCTTAATTTATTATTTTTTATCAATAACTGTAACATTTTTTCATTCAAAACTTACTCATAAACGCTTTTCAGTCTTTGAACAATGTGTTGAGGAATGTCTTCTAATAAATCTTCAAAAGTTGTTGCTCTAGTTTTATTACAAAGCACCCGGTATTCGTTGTAACCTTGCAATCCATGATCTCTGCCTCTCTGAAGATTGAGAGACACGAGGTCCATACCTGAAAATGGCACTTTTCGGTCTTCGAACAAGTGATTCGTGACTTCGGATGTAATGGAATGATCAAAAACTTCCACGCTAGTGCTCAGGAGACCTCGAAGAATTTCATCAATAGCATTTCCTGTAAATATTTAAACACAATTGAAATCTCTGTATGGTTTCTGTTTTGTTTCAGTGCTTTCATTTTGTTAGCTTTTAAGATTTTATTTCATTTTCGAATTAACTCCTAATTCAGTTAGTAACTTTATAATTAAGACAAAAAGCACACATAAACAATTATTTTATAATGTGCGTTTTTAAATTTACTATGCCACACGTTTAGAGTATGTTAAGCCAACTATTTCACAAAACTTATGACCTACAACGCATATTTTTTTCAACGTATATTTGTAGACTGATGAGAAACGTTTAAATCTTAAATTGTTAGGAGAAAGCTGACAGATTGTATCTTTTTTTTAAAACCAATATTTATCGTTGTATTCAAAATCGCAGCTGGGGGAGATTTGAAGATGTTTGGTTATCTTAAAGTGTAAAGCTTATTAGATTCTCTTTAAATCTAAGTTTAGACCTAATATTGACTAGATATTCATGTATGATATACATACAAGGTATACCGAAATGGCCTTCTTTAATACATACTTTCTGAGTGAATGCATGCTAAAAATAGCATATACATAAAAGGGTCTCAAATTAATACAAAATATCTTAAATAAAAAACGCTAACGAATTTACAAGTAAAGAAAGCGAGAGTAAAAACGCCAAAACCAATTTGACTGCCAAATTAAACCTGATGTTTCAAAGAATCGCCTTCCAACTCCCTGTTTCTTTCAGTAATTAAATAGGTTTTGATGTTTTCAACACATACCTTTAGAATAAATCCGTGTCAAAAAAAAGCGTATACGTAAGGGGGCTTAAATTAATTCATAATTTCGAATTCAAAAACGGTATAGAATCATAAGTAAGGAAACTGAGATTAAAAATGAGAAAAACAGTTTGACTTCCGGATAAAACCTGGTGTTTTTAAGAATCACTTTTCAATTCCTTCTTTTTTTCGGCAATGAAACTAATGATGGGGGGGTTTTTCATGTCGTTTTTCTTAGTGTTGGTTAGTTTGATTTCGATTGATGTTTTGTTCTTTCCTCGTTTATACACTCATGTTTGCAAAAATTACAACACCGTGAAGGAATTATGCTAATTGAGCCAAACTTACTTGAAGTGTAAAGTGGGGTAAATCAATAATATGTCTATAATCACTATTACTATCAGTGATATATGAAATAAACTTCAGTAATTTCTAACAATTCCTTTATAGTGTTGCGATTTTCGCAAACATAAATGTATACAATTTGCAAGCTTTAGTATGAATATTTTTTAGCTTTATCCTTGACACGTATTCTTAGTATATATATTGAGGACGACGTTCATATCCGGATATTCTCAAGATCAGAAATAATTTATAATTCTCGATCATATTCTTTCCAGGGATAGTAAGTGTTTTTTTTTTTTTTTAAATCTTTTTAATTAAAGTGTGGGAGCATATAATTTTCTCTGTCCTGTAGGAGAATTTAATCTCCTTGTCGTTTAACATGAATTTCCAGCAAAAGTGGGTTAATTAACTCTTCATCCAACAGAACAAATTGCGCCTGTGTGGTCAAAATTTTTTTCTTTTTAAAAAAATAGCAATCGCGATCGATTCTTTCAACGATGATTCTCCCCATGCACAGCCCAAATGTCACGAGCAGCTTTTGCGACCTTTGAGCCTTGATTAACAGCAAAAAGAAAGTGTCGAAAATTCTCATTTTTCACAACTTGACATTCCATTTTAATGATCTGAAAATAAACTCAAGCAAAACATCTATTCTGATAGAAAAGCATTGTCTTTCGAACGATTTAAAACAATATGCTAAAAACATTTTATCATTCACGAAATGTGAAAATTTAAAATTAATGACGGAAATTCAGTTTCAAACCCAATAATACTTAATCGAATGCTGCGTTTTCATCCGAAAAAAAAAATAGAACTAGGGAAAATATCGCAGTTTGGTTGAATGGTGAAAACTTAAGACTGAACAAAAAAAATAACTTTAAATGATTTTTGCTCTAATGATAATAGGATTTTCACGTATTAAAAACCAATCTGAATCATTAAGATGGGGTTGTCCGAAAATATGCTGATTAATGAATGCTAATTATTAATTAACATATAGTGGACACAAAAACGTACGTCTTTTCAATAAACATGCTTTTTGGCAAATTTGAATTTTTAACCATTAAAATATGGGGGTAGCTATAGTCGGAAAGATAGCGCCCCATTAATTTGATCAGAGAGGAGTCGAAAGTTTCACCTTTGTGTAGAAGGCCGTGTCTCAAAAGAAGCCTTAAATGCCAGACCAGTCAGAACACGGAGAAAGTTAAGGCATCTAAGATGGATTGGTGATCAAATGGAAGACTTTTGAGTTTTCAAAAAGTAATACTATTGGAAAATGTGAAAGGAAAGAAAAGATAGCAGGAAAAGGCTTCTTGTCTTGAGGCCATCATCAACTTTGAACTGTTGAAAAAAAAGCAATGGGCCCTTAAAAAAATTGTCATGATCCTCTTGTACAGAAAATTGAAATCCTTTTCTCAAGACGAAATGCATTGAGCACGCATTATTTGCAAATTATAAATTTTTATTGTTATTTTTTTTTTTAATTTTCCTTAACTTAAAAGCTAAGAGTTAATATAAAAATGTATTTACTTTCATACAAGGGTTCAGGGTTGAAGAATACCGTTCTCAACTGCAAAGGTACCTTTCCAGAGTTCCCTTCATATTTAGATCCGATTCTCGGAAAGGCTGGCTTCAGAAGGGTATGCCCAAATCTATAAGCAGCTGCAGCAAACTCGTTGAATATAGATGCGTCGCATGTTGGGTCATACTTGTATGGACTCGAGAATAATTCTGATTCTTTCATGAGTTTCTCACCCAAGACTCGTGGTGCGAATTCCGTGAAAGTAATGTGCTGCAACATGGCCGAAACGATGCGTCGAGCTGAAAATTGAAATTAACAAATTTTTTTAAAGTTATAAAACGCATGTAAAATATTTTGAGACAGAAAAAAAAATTGTATTTAGTTCCATTTCAATCAGCTTTGTTTGGAGTAATAAAAATTGCATGTTTATATAAAAAGCTGATTGTATGAAATTTGAAATAAATAAGTAAAACTCTTTCCATTGTTTTTCGTATTGTCATAAAGTTTTTTTCATAATTGAATTAAGTTTATTTTTAGTACGGACGATTTCGCTATATTTTTTTCTTTTCATAAATGAACGATAACAACTACCAAAATTCTAAATTAAAAATATATAAAACAAATTAATAATGTCGTTGACCAATCTCCAAAGTTAAAATATTAAAAAAAAAGGGAAATTACATTTATTAGTAAATGAGAACAAAAACAACTACAAAAAAGAGAGTTAAGACGAAAGCAGCGTCGTCATGCTAGTTATAAAAAAACTGCCCTCCCACAAAGGGAATTTAAGAGAATAAACCAAAATTGTATTACCTTATTGTGTTCCTTATTCTTTAGTATTTCTACCAAAATTTGATATGAAATGTGGTTAAATTGAAATTGATTTGCATTGAAACCTGTTAAAACTACATTTATGATCGTTCAACAAGCACTCTTCTGTTTACATTTTCGTACAATATAAGATCATAAAATTTCTAATCTTAAGTTTAGGAAAATACAACTTCCCTATAATAAATCAGCGCGATTTCAAAATCTAATATTTATTTGAGTTTCGTAATAGTATACATTTGAATGAGCCCTTAAAGCAAAGACTTAAGCAGACTAGTGTATAGTTACTCGTATTTCGGAGTTTTTTTAAATTTTTTTATAGCTTTATCGTATCGTGAACTTGGTTTTGAAATAAAAAGATCATAATTAACTCCTAGATGTAAAAATTATATATTATACTTAATATAGAAGTTTTACTTAACACTTAGGAACTAAAAATGGTTTGAATAATTAAAAAAAAAATTATTCATAGTAAGCAAATATAATGTGAATAATTGTATATTGTGCATGAAATTTAAAAAAAAGAGTAATTTACCCTGTTGATATATTGTCTCGTCCCTCCAATGAGGATTAATTCTTTCCAATTCCGCTGCTATACGGTTATGTTCTCTCATCCATATAGTGTGCATTGATGTTAATCCAGGTTGTTCACTTGCCCTAATATCACCTGAAAAATAGTGATCAAAATTTTATATTGGCCGATTGCACATAATTAAAAAAAATAAATTAGAAACGTCCACAAAATACTTAAATTTTCATTCTCTCTGAAAATCTCTTAAGCGACTTATCCGTGCCAAAAATAATTTTTCTTTGTAAACAGAAGTGCTGTGCTTCGATTCATACAAAGCACAAAGCATCATAGTAACGGAGGTTATGGCTCCACAAATTCGTGACTAAAATTCTCATCGCAGTGCCGCCTTTACTTCTCATAAACAACTTACAACTTAACACCCATTGATCTGAAGCCTAGTTAAGTTTCAAGTCTCCATTGAGAATTGAACCCTAGTCTGTCACAATGACAGAATCTTGGTTTTAACCACTGATCACGGCTCCTTATAAGTGAAAAAGTTGTTGATAATAATTTCCGTTTTGTATCAAAATCTCTAGCATTGAAATAATTTTGTAGATTTTTGTGTATTGTGCGCAAACTCATTCAGAATTCCGTGGCATTTTCTATAGATTGATACTTGATGAGACATTTATGTTCGTCAAGAATCAGTTTACGAATCGGCAAATTGAATCATCGCTCTTATTTTTTGCAATATACTTCAATTTAATATGAGATCTAATGAATGAGGAAAATTTAAATCTAATAAGTGATTCATCGCTGCAATTTAAGAATTAGCTTGCAATCATTTCAAATGGAATTCAACTGTGCCAATTCAACTCGAACACGTTTCAGCGGCGTGTTTTCTATTTGCGTTATTTTTTCCTCTTCCTTATTGTCACATCGTTTTGTGATAAAGTTGTGGTACTAACGGTAAATAAATTTTAATTTTCAAATAGAAATTGTAAAGATTAAATAACAAAAGGCCAAAAAATATTTCTGTTTATTTTACAGAAAAAAAAGAGAGAAAAAAGAAAAATAAATTTCAGCCCCAAAAAGAGTATTTATTCAGTAGAAAGAGAATAATAGAATATGATAGAAACTATTTAGAGAGAGGATTTAGAATAAGAACAACAAATTAATGAAGGGGATTTTTATGATTTATGAGTTAATATCTTACCGGACTCAAAGCAAACGCCAGATGGAGCTCTGCATTCCACATTAGTCACATCCAACGGTAATAAATCTTTGCCACCAAAGGGGTGTTTGGTGGAATTGAGTCGTCCACCTTGTGATGTTCTCAACATTCTTGCTTCACATGCATCCGACCCATACATGTTAGAGGCATCTAAGTAGGATGTTAATTGGTTCATCTGTTCACGGCGACCTAAAAAAAATTATAAGAGTATATGTATTATAAAATTAAAACGAAACTGCAATCAACTTCCCAACAAAAAAATCATATGTTGCCTAGCACTGTAATACAGTGTGCAGAAAAAAAGAGTGAACACCTCACTAACTTTTGATACAATTATCGGATTTTCACGTACCAGGACACAAATTTAATAGTTCGACGGACTCTCCTTAATTAGCTAATCTTAATATTCTAATTAATTAAAATTACACAATTGCTGAGAAGTAGCTTTTAAATAATACTGCAATTAGAGTACTTCCTGTTTGAGTAATAAAAGGGATTGTAACACACGAATTTAAAAAAAAAAGATATAAATAAGTTCACTGGTAATATGAATGAAGCATGAATTTAAAAATACAATTCTTAAAAATACAATACTAATTCCTCATAAGTTTCTTTTAGGAAACATTGCAATGAAAGCGTTTCCTGTTGAAGTAGTAAAAGAGATAGTTACCAAGGGTCAGTTGTCCAGCCAGAGATCTTGCAAAAGAGATGCAATTTTTTGAAGAATTCTTGTGCACTGATGGAAAGAATGGATCATCTGGGGGAATGGGAATTGGCCAGCATTCAGGATGAACTGTTTTAGCCGAATCACATGATTTGCAGTCCAGGGGACGTCGACCGAGTGCTGAACAAAACAATTTATTTCTTATATGAATATTTTATTTAAAACAATTCAAATTATAAAGTAGAAATGTTTATTATTATTAGCTCTATTAACGTTTTGACGAAAAAAGAAATACTTCTGAAAGAATAGAAATCAATTCACTTTAATCATTGACTTGTTTAAAAATAATTAATTTACACATATGCATTTAACTGGAATATCTCGAGTCTATAGTATTTCATGAATAAATACGGGTTGTGAGTGAATAAAAGAGGTATTCAACGCTATAAAATTTTTGACATGACTGACTTGAAATTTTTTTTTACTTTATCACATCACTCCACTCTTTCATCAGCCCGTTGGCGGCTAGGATAACGGTCAGCGAGAGAGAAAAATCAGAATCACTATAAAAATTTTAAAAAAATAATGAACTAATTTTTCCGTTAAAAATTATTTTTAAAGCTTGTTTCTTTATAATAACTAACGTTGCATTATAAATCCTAATTTTCGTTACACACTATATTTATTTGAATAAACTTCAACTGTGTACTTTTCTCTATTGTGGTTCCTTCCTAGAATGAAATTTAATTTATTTTAAATCAAATTCTATGTGTTCTTGGACGTTTTCTCATATTTAGAGATAGATTTATCATTCAATGCAATTTGCATATTCTGATGCATTTCTTTTAGCATACACAACAGAAATTTTCAACTCTCAATTCTTTTAACTCTCTTCTAACTTACGATTCTTTCTAATTCTAATATTATTACTCAAGCCTTTACATTTAAGCTACCGGTGTTTTATGCATAACAAAAAATTAACATTTTCAAATAATAAGTTGATTGTTTTTTTTTTCAAAAAATATTTTTTTAATTTAGGAAAGAATGTTCTATCTTATGACGATCTTATCAGAAAAAGACAGAAAATCCACAGTTGTAGATAATTGATACCATGTCCAACATTTTTATTTGTTTAAAAAATTTCAATAAGCCATTTTTATAGGTATGTTAAAATTGTGCGAATCTCTTATTTCTTGAATCTTTTATTTCTCAATTATCTTATTTCTTCTATTATGTTTGCAACTATTATGCATTGTATAGTTGTTTAAAGTGTATCACTTATTTAAAAATGATAGTTTCCCTAATGTACGGAAAACTTTAAAGAAAAAACAACTTTAATTCATTTTTTAACTCTCAAAATACATTACAAACCGTTGAGCTAAGTTTACTAACCAGGAATGTGACATAGGCTATCTTAAGCTGTATATATGACATCCTTTTTTACTCAGTTATCTTTATTTGAATTACATAATTTTTTAAAGAATTACTTACATAGTTTTATTTCCAAAAAAAATTATCCATTTCATGAAACTACGGGTGAAAAAAGTAAAGCTAAAGCGCATTGAACTAATACGTAGAAATGTTAATATTATTATACAATAATATACAATAATAACAACAGAAAACGAAAGTGATACTTTTACCTTCATGCATAGGGGTTAAGGTTAAATCGTGGTCTACAAATTGTCCCCATTGCATTAGAGCCAAAGTATATCTTGCATGCGGTGCAGCTATGGCGTAATGAACTATAGTAGACACAAGCCGAGGAGATGGTAGATCTCTTCCAGATGCTCCAACTGAACGCGGAGCACTTATACCTGCAATTTATGACAAATAAATAACAAAAAACAACATATTGTTGAGATTAGAATTTTATAAATTTATTACGTGTGATGCGGGATTAAATACCCTCTTCAAAAATGTTGTATTCGTTAATATAACCTAAAATAAAGCTTAGAAAATGCTCTTTTAGCGATGGTAAATTTTATTTGTAGGGGAGTGTCGGGTACCCCCGCCCACTGTCAATTTCATATGTATAGAATATTTTTTCAAGTCAATGAGCCACCGGACATTAATTGTTATATTAAAAATAGATTATTTTCAAAGTTTCAAGTATTTATGCAGCTGTTAACATGGTAAACAATAGTTTTGAAAATATGTTGAATACAGTAGTCATGGAATTTGGAAAAATTGGTTGAATGTGTCGATTAAACTTCATTTTAATATTAAAAAATAATTTTTTCTATACAAACAGCTTTAAAGTATGTAGTCTTAAGTTTAATTTGCACTAAGAAAGAAGTTTATCTGTGAAAAATTGTTCGAGTAATTACAAATTTACAAAAAAATTGGATGTCGGGTAGCCCCGCTCACATGAATGTCGGGTATCACCGCCCAATTTTATATCGTTGATAAATGTACGGTTGCAAAGATTATTATTCTATTGCTTCAAGTTTGAATGTTATATGCATTTTTAACAACAAATATTGTTGTTATTAAATAATTGTTATTAAATGATAGAATTCACTAAAAGTATATAAATATGTAATAAATAAAATAATTTTGTGATAAAAATGATAAATGAGGTTTATCTATTGACAATACATTGGTCATTTTCATTTACAACTGAAAAAACAGTCAAAAAGCATAATTTTTGTAGATGGGCGGGGCTACCCGAGACATTTTGAAAAGAGCTGAAAAACATGCTTTTTTAAATTTCTATTTTTTTAAGTTAAACTATTGTTTTTGGTTTATTCTTTTTGCATTATTTAATTAGATGATAAAACATTGGAAACATACAAAAATATTAATTATTACTCAATATTATACAGAAATATAAGCAATACTCCTTAAGTGGACGGGGCTACCCGACTCTCCCCTACTTCTTTCCAAAAGAACAAATTCAATTCAATTTTTAAATTTTACATAATTTGAAATCTACTGCTGTTAAAAAATTGTTTATAACTCTCGAGAAAACGTCGAAAAATATAAATAAGAGCAAAAGATATAAATAAAAAAAAATCATTCTAAAAATGTACTATTTAAATTAGTTTCCTGCGCGAAACAGCATACTTTCTTTGACACTTAAAGATACTTTAATGCTTAGTTTTTCACGCAATGTTTTCATCTTTTATGCATACAATCTGATAATTCTTTCATGGTAAAACCGTGGTGGAGCAGGCGATAGAGTGCTCGCCTCACAATGAGGTGACCCACGTTCGAGATCATTACTTGACTGAAAACTTGATTGAGAACTGGCGACTTTTCAGTAGTATGAAAATTTATGAAGACAGTAGATGGATCTTCAGGATTGGCTGGAACTGCTCGGAGGAAGAGCTTTCTCCTGAACATATTTTTCCAGAGCCATGCTGGCTCAGGGGATAGAGCGCTTGCATCCTAATGAGGTGACCCGGGTTCGAATCCAGAGATGGTTGATCGATATGAATTCTGCTCTCAACTCGCACTAGCACAGTGCCGATGAAAAATAACCTAGATGGTAGACAGATCATGGGTTAGAATTCCCTTGCCGTCTGGCTAACCGTGGCAGGCTGTCGTGGTTTTCCTTCGTGTAACTCAAATGCCAGTTAATTCCATCAAAAAGTCTTTGAACAAATGCATAATCTGATAGTCCCTTGTCTTCTGAGTTGGGTTCAAAATTACAAGGCTACGAGGTTGAACATTGATAGTCGTAGACTCAACATTGGATCTGTTTTTCAACACCGGTTATAATATTAAATAAATCCATTCATGATAATGTTATAGCCCTTTTAATATAGCCTACATTTTCAGAAAGTTCAATTCTCGGTTATACCTATATATTAATAGTATTAGTCTTTATGGTTATTAGTGCATGCAAATTGATATTATTATTTAAAAAAAAAGAATTGAAAATATCTCACCATCATGATATCGTGGAGGCAACAGACGTTGGAAGGTGACCAGAGACTTTCCCCATTGTGGATTTTGAATGTTGTTACACCATCCAGAAGCTGATCTAAAAACAAATGTTTGAAATTAGCTATTAATGTTTAATTTTTAAATTATTGAAATGGTAGAACTTTAGATTTTAAATTTGCAACAAACACTTAATCATCGTTATTTCTTTATCAGATTATAACCATTGTTCTCTTATTTTTCACTTATATTAGCAAATAAGAGTTAAAAAGCAAATATTTGCTCACAATTTCATACCCGTCGTAGTTAACTATTATTTTTACCACTTTCTTGAACCATAAGAAATGATGACTATAATGAAAATACTAAAGCGACATTTTTTTAAATAAATAATTTAGAAAGAATAAAAATTTGAGGATAACACTGAAATTTCACCTGAAAGGTGTGGTGTGATCACAAGGCAAAGACGAATGCTCCTCTTCAAATCGGCATCGGCCCTCTAGATTCTCAGGCAAATTCTCCCGAATTCCAAGCTGAATGTAATCTTCCACATCTTGTGACGATAAAGCCAGCATCATATTAGCCACTTCTAAATCACTTGGCTTTTTTTCGGGATCTTTCCTGTAAAATACCACTGTTCTATACCACTTTCACTATTCTATTCCACTTTCACTTAAAATACCACTTTCTGTTTTCCACATCTAGTAGCATTTAATAACATTAAAAAACTAAATATCTCTACTCTGCCACCTTAAAGTAACAATGAATCAAAATTTTTGAATTATAACTTAAATTATTTTTGCAATTGTTTTCCAACCCTTTGAAGCAGATGGGACAGAGGTGCTTCTTATATATAAGCAGTTTTTCGGGAGCTCTAATTACAACCAAAAATAAATTTTTGTATTTTTTAACTATAACAGTCTTAGAGCTACTTAAAGAAATCTGTCATGTAAAAAAAGGTATGAAAAATGTGTTTAATAAAAATTGTGCTTCAAAAGGTAAAACTTTATGCATTAAACTGCTATTTGCGGTTTTAATCACAGTTTAAAAAGGTACCGTAGTGAAAAACAGAATCATAATTTTTCATTTTAAGTTTATTTTTATAAATTTCTAAATAACCAAAAAAAAAAATTGAAAATATAATATATTTAAAAAAAATTATGCATTATTTTGAAATATCTGTGCTTTATACATTTAGCACAAAACATAACAATGTAAAAATCCGAAATTAAATTTAGTTAATTTTTATTAAGTTATGTAGAAGAATTCTGTTTGACGAAATTTTTCATTTTTTTTAATATTATTTAATGGTGTTTTATTTTTCGTTTAAGATGCTAAATTAATGCTACTCTGTACTGCGACAATAAATCCAAATAATATTGAAAAACTATTTGCTTAGAATCTACAAAAATAAAAAACCTAGGAGTATGCTATAGAATGGAAACTAGAAGCAGCTTTTTACATTCCTGCCAAATTTTAGTAACGCCGTATCGATCAGACTCCCGGGATTTGTATACAATTGCTTCTAACCTTTGGAATTAATTCCGAATGAGAATTATTTTAAGTAAATGATATAAAAATTTGATTACAGGAAGCATTTTAAGTACATGCCGGAATTGCTAATTTAACATAATTTTGCATAATTTTCACTTCGCTTTACATTTGATTGGATGCGATTAAGTATTTGATATTTAAATGCATCATATAGTAGAGAACAATTTCGAAATATAAATGTTGAAATATGCAATAATATTTTTACTGTGATGTCCCTTCAAGGCAGTTGTGCATGTACAAAAAAAGTTTCAATTTAATGAAGTTTCAATTAACGATTAACTAAAAATCTGGTCTTACAATTGCACGTCATGTATGAGTTGAAGAGAAGCTAATTCCAACACCAAAGATTTATTTGCGATGAACATGGCCTGTCTCTTTGGTCTTAAAAACACGTGATGTACTGCTTCAGCACTTGTATGAGGAGCCACTCCTATATCTGCAATAGTAAATGTTATTAGAGTTTTACGAACGCGTTGACCCTTGATCATGTAAGCAACATGCACTGTAAAGAATTCTAGAACAAATTTCTGTATAAAGTACTGGCACTTTGGATGCATCTCTCGTACAATCTATTTTACCGTTAAATCCATTTTTACCGCAAAATTTTATACCATAACTTTAGCAGTAATATTTATTTAATTAGAGTGATTTGATAATTTTACGGTAATTACAGTAAAAATTACGATATTTGAGATTTTATTTTGTTCCGTAAAATGTTACGGTAAAAATGGGTTTTAAGGTAAAAATCACCCTGAGTACAAGTACTTTTCGCCGTAATTTGATGATAATTTTTATAAATATAGAATTTATCAATACTCTTAAGTTCCTTTCTTGATTTGAGGTTAGCTTTTTTAAAGCCGAAGGNGGTTTTAAGGTAAAAATCACCCTGAGTACAGGTACTTTTCGCTGTAATTTGATGATAATTTTTATAAATATAGAAATTATCAATACTCTTAAGTTCCTTTCTTGATTTGAGGGTAGCTTTTTTTATTTTAACCTAACAAGATTACGCTGCTTTTCAACTAACTACATTTTATATTCAGGTTTGGTTGCAGCTCTAATATGCTAATAGACAAATTTCTTTTGAGAAATTGTCATCAATGGGTTTCTGACAAAAGCCGAAGGTAAATTTATCTCATTCTATGGTTTATAAATCTGTTTTAATTCGAAGAAGGAAGATATGGAAATTTAAATAGTTATATATAAATAATGCGCCACTATTGCCACTGTTACCATGAATGAGTCTTGATACAGGCATTGAATTAAGAAAGATAGAGACGAGAGAGAGAAAAAAGGAATTAAAGAATCAGAGACTCATTGGAAAGGCGAATCAATTCGTAAATAAATAAATAAATAAAAAATTTAACTTATATATTTCAGCTAAGCCGGGCATAGGTTGTACGAGCCTAAGACGAAATTTATTGCGAGCTCATTCCTCAGCAAACAAACAATCTTATTTTCGTATTTAATAACCTTTATTCAAATTTGCAATTTTGAAGTTTTCTAGCACTTATTTTCCTTATTTTCTTTTCAATTTTACCTGAGAATCTCTGAAATTCTCTACAATTTTCTTTAAAAAAATTAATTAAACGATGCAACATTTTTATAAGGAGTTTCGACCTTGCCCCCAGCCAAGAAAATAAAAAGGAGAAGTGCAGCGAATACGTAACTAACGCAGGGAACTGCTTGGTGCGGCATGCTATACCAGAAAAACAACTTATAGGGCGGGCAACATACTTATATATAGCAAAGCATTATATTTCCATCCATCCAGTGTATAATATAGGATCCAGCGCATGTGCATAAGAAGCACAGTGACAATCAGGAGGTAC
Source organism: Parasteatoda tepidariorum (assembly GCF_043381705.1). Taxonomy (NCBI): domain Eukaryota; kingdom Metazoa; phylum Arthropoda; class Arachnida; order Araneae; family Theridiidae; genus Parasteatoda; species Parasteatoda tepidariorum. The sequence continues at coordinate 67,411,958 of NC_092204.1, read as the reverse complement.
GTGACCCTTGAACAGGTTGTTGGTAATTACAGTCTCTCTATGGTTGTTAATATTTACAAATTTTCCGTGGATGATTGCGTAAGCTGTCTCCCGCCAACCACTATTTATTCTTTCTTTCTGTCTCAAAATATGTTGTCAGATTTAATCAACATAGATGATATAAATGTATTCTCAAAGAAATATTTTAATTAATAGTACAATACTGCTTTTAAATAGTGCAAAAATGCAGAAAAAACCAACAATAAATAAATAAATAAAGCTTTTCATCTCTTCAATAACTTTTCCTCCATTATAGTAGTGGTTAGGTGGAGAGCAGGGTGAAAATCCGTTTCGAAAACCTCTGTTACGATGCCCCTAAATGGAGCTTTTTTTTTTTACGCAAGGAACATACCAAGCCTTGGAAACCAGTTTACATTATGTCTATTGGAGCTAGAATTCTTACTCTATGCATATTCATTGCCTTCGTTCCTGGATCTGAGATAGTTGACCCTGTCTCCCTCCTGCACTTGATTTACACTCATGTGGTAATCACCCATGTGGTAAACACCCATGTAGTGGCCCTTGATTACACCATGAATTGGTGGTTCAAGCACACAACTTTTTTTACTTTTATAATTTTTTAATTAGTTTGTAATTCTTAGTTCAACAGCTATATGACGTCATAATTTACTCATTTACATAATAAGTGAAATAAAAATGAAATTCCCGAAATAACTTTTTTACGAACTAAAATATAATCTCAATACATTGAGATTATGTTTTGTATGAATATAAATTCGATCTTTCAACTAATAACTATTATGAAAGAAAATAATTAAAAAAATGAATAAATTAAAGACTTGCTTACTTCTACTGAAAACTTCTTGTTCAGCAGCAATTCTTTTTATAGCCTGCCTCATGGCCTCTTTTAGAGAAGTCAAAAGCGTTTCTTTTGGAACTTCATAGCCTGGAGATTCTAAAAATTGTAACAATGATAAAAAAGAAGTTAATCAACTTTCTGTTCACTTCATATTATTAACAATGCTTAACAAAAACAGATAATTATAAAATTATTAGAAAAACTTTCTTTTCTCCGAGACTATTGATTATTATATAAGGGGGAAGAAAGAAAACACGCTGACATGTAAATATAAACTACGATGAACTTCTGAGAAAGAAAATAAATATTATATCAAGAAAAAATGCAAAATTCAATTACGAAGTCATATCTAAATAGGTTTTACAGTTGTAGTTAGTTTAAAACGATTGCTAATTTCGCATTAAATCAGAGTTATGAAACTATAAAAAGCTTTAGAATTAGAACTGCACCGTAAATCTTCAATTATTCATTCTAAGACACTAAACTTGCTTCTGGAAAGTTAAGTTCTCATCTATATGACAATTAGTATTAAAATTTAAATATATGGAATAATTTTATGGACACATGCATTAGCTATCAGTAACTCTTTGGACATTTATATACATCGGTGAAGATGAATTTATGGTTCGTGGGTGTTTCTCCTTTATTGGGTCTCTTGGTCTTGGTCCCACACCTATTGAGCCATTTTGGATGACAGTGTACTTCCTATGTAGAGACAGTTCTATGAGCAGAATCCACGTTGCTTACAGTATAGCATTGCTTTTGCCATGCTTCGATTTACGAAGGATTTCTTATGGTGGCAATGGAATTGATCGAATAGATTGGCCTGTTCAAAGCCCAAGCGTGGAACCTATCGAAAACCATTAGAGCAAGCTGTATAGCAGAGTTATGAGGCGCAGAACAATCAAAAATAGGTGTAGGAACTTAAAAGTCTTCTAAAAAGTCGAGAGAAGGAAAATACCTTTAGCCGTAATACAAGGTTTCCTGGCACAACCCGGAAAAGCATGTCCTGAAATACTGAGACTGTAATTTCCTCTCATGGTGAGTCGATCAAGTATTGAAAAAATGAATAAATTTTGTTCCTTTTTTCCTTAGTAGTTATGCAGCTGCGTATTGCTAAACACCTGCTGTGTTTTACTGCATAGATATAATTAAAAAATATATAATTTAAGGAGCGGAATGGTAATATGGATGTCTAATTTACTGCTATATTTTAAAACAACCTGTAATTCATGGATTTGTCAAAAAAGTTCCAGATTTAAAAAGAGATCACGAAAATCTTGAAAACGCCACAGATTGTAAGTTGTTTCGATGCAAAATACTTTTGAATAATTTAAAACCTAAGACAACTATAATATGTTAAAAAAATTTAAGTTTACATTTAATTAATTTTTGTTAACTCATATTTCTACTCGAATTAGATAATCCTACAGATCCTTGATGGAAAAAGAGCATTATTTTCAAAATTTAAAGAGTACCCGAGAAATTTTGAGCCCTTGTAACCCGCGTGTCAGACCTAACAACAAATCTAGTACTGAATTCTTTAATTAAATTTATGACTTTATTAGGATTTCTGTGACTTCTAAGTTTTATCCAAATGAAAAGTGAACACACCTGATAGCTTCAGAAAAACGGTAGCGGATAGTAGCAATATCATCCAGTATTATAAATTAAGGTAAGGTAAGTGCACTACATGTTTTGAATAACTGATTAACCAGTTCGTGTGAGAATATTTAAAGCGAACATAAACGTTTGTTGATGTGGATGAGCTCAGAACTAAACGAAGCATAGTAGTATGATTTTTACTGGCGAAAAGTGAACATAATGCGGACATTTATCATCGAAGGTTAAATGTTTTGGGAGAACATTGTCGACGACAGTAAACGAATGGTGTAAAAGTTTTTGTAAAGGACGTTCATGAACAGAGGCGTATCTATGGAAAGAAGCGCCTATGGCAAATCTCGCACTGGCGCCGTTCCTAAAATATTTATAATCTCTTTTTTTATGCGATGCGAAATAAAAGCGTTGTTTGAAGTATTTAAGCCTTTTGGCAATATTGCAAAAAGNGCAGTAACACTTTTTTAGTGAAGTTATTCTTTCAATGTTGCTAAAGATTATATAACTAATAAATAATTTTACTTGTTTTCCATTTCGTTAAATCCAATGCTGGAGCAGTGTTGTTGCAATCTTGATAGGCGTTCCTGTTAATAAATTCAATTTTCAATGAGGAGTGAAATTATATTTAATAGAAATACGATGTCTAAGTACAATAGTAACATTTAAAAATAAAACTTATCATTACAGATATTCATCAGGCATTAGCATTGGAGAAGGTTGGAGTAATCGGACAAGTTTTCCCGCATTATCACATAAAATTCGAGCCAAGCTAGTTTTTCGAATTTCTTGAAGCTGATCTGCAATAATAGTAAATAGTTATCAAAATTAAAAGAAACTCACACACTTAATAACTTTTCAGAACAAAATTTAAATAACAACTTAGTAATAAAATGTGGAAAAGCAGTAAAATATTATAATTTACTACTTATTATCTAGAACAGAGTTCAAAAACTAGATATGTCAACATGAAGTACTTGTCTAAATAAAACGGGCACTTGAGACATAAAAAATTATTTTGGTAACTTTTTTTCCCTGAAAATCTAATGTTTTGAATCAAATTATCTATTTACATGACTCCAGTTGTTTACTAAAGATATTTGAGTTAATTACTTGAAATATTTAATTGTTTCCATTTTTTTAAAGATATATTTTCTGGATTAGCATGCACGTTTATTTTTCAATTGCTTCAAATTTTTATTCCTCAAAGCGTTGGAAAAATCAGAGCCAATTAATTTAATGAAATAATAACCAACTAACTCTCCCATTTTTTTTAAAATTCGTTTTCTAGAAATAAAATATTTGAAGTAACATATTAAAAAACAAAAATTAATCGCGTTCTTTTTGTTATCTAATCAGCAACTGCTGGGTACTAAAGTGCAGGCCAGGCAGTCGTCAGCCAATTCAGTAATTTAGTTGTTAGCTGCTGCTAATGTTAGAGCTCTAGGCTAAAACATGTGATTTTTCTGGAAAATCACAGATTGTGCAATTTATAATCCTTGGTAAAACATCATAAAATGCAAAAATATATGGAAATTTTGAATACTTAATAAATTATTAAAACTTTTAAACAAATTTTTTTTAAAAATCATCACCAGATAAAACTTTTTTTTTTCTATTCGTCCAAATGGCTATTTCAATTTTTAAAAAATTTCTTTGCAGATTAATTGCTTTTATTGCCTAATTGATTTATATAAAACTCTTTCTAATTTTTATTTTGAAATATTCACAACAATATTAGTGCTCACCATAATAAAAGTTTGGATCCCTTCATGTTAGTTTAACGTTTTCCGCTGTACCTGTAACATTTCTAGATGACACAGAGTGAATGAATATTTTATGTCCCAAAAGTACTATCAATTACTATCCAAAAAGTAACTGCAAGAAATTAAATAAGTAGGCAATGTCAAAGAAGCTATTCTTCCTACACTTAAGATTAGAAAACAGATGAAAGTCTTGCCGTTTTCTCACGATACGACCCGCAGAAGCTCCTGTGACCACTAACTGCAGGCCAGCTATTTATTTTAGTATATGTGGAGATAGCAGCAAAATTATGCTGGCTCAGCATTTTAGCAGCTGGCTACAACCAATTTTATAGACGTGCTAATTTTTTTTATAAGGAAATCAATAACTTTCCGATTCTTGGGGGGGGGGGAATTATATAAGAGANAAAAAAAAAAAAAATACAAAAAAAATATTGAATAATACTAATGTAATTTCAATTATTTATATACTCATTAGAAAATCATCACAAAACTGAACTTTTTCTCTTACAAAGTATTAAGATAATGTTAGATCAAGATCAACCCTTATGTATGAAATTTTCAAATTAAATGGTTTTACAGCAGATTTACTGAACTCAGACCCAAAAATATTTTTCTACATTTCTAATTCAATTTTTTTCGTAGATAATATATCAAGGAACCAATATTTTTTTCTTCACCCTAAGACATATTCATTATATTCAACATATTCAACATCACATATTTTTAGCTTTATTTATTTCAATTTGTAAAGTTTCAGCAATATCAGAATATTGAGAACATGTGGTACTGGTATCCATTAAATACAAACAAGAATACATAATGATTCAATATAGCGAATACACACTTCGAGTAAAAATAGGGCACATCATAAGGATGTAAAATTACGCACAAACCAATTCTTGAATTGTCAACAAACGCCGCTGGGGTAGTTTGAACTTCTTGTCGAAAGGACGCTATACCACGAAAGAAACTTTTCACCTCAAATACTTTTTCGCCTCCATAAGTAATTTAAAATTTAAAATATAGTGAAAGTGAGTTCAGGCAAACTTAGAGTAAGTCATGAAGATTCAAACACTGAAAAGAAATTTTTAAAATATCAAAACGGAAATAAATTATGAGAGGATAGCTTAGGAATACGCAATGAGAAAGTTCTCTTCCAAAAATTTGTTTGCATTTTGATTTTTTGAAGGGAAAAAAAACGCAGCTATTGAAACTTCATGGCTTTCTCTCAGTTTGTCTTAACTCATTTTTTTTCCATTTAAATTTCAAATTACTTATGATGGTGAAAAGAATTTTCGATGAAAAATTTCTCCCACGGTATAGCGTCCTTTTTAGCGCCTTCAAACTGATACTTATATTTATCTAAATTTATCTCTATCTTAATTTTATATTTTCTAAGAATTATTTCAGAAGATTATATTCAGATAAGTTCAGAAATAGCTATCTTAATGTAATTTATGATTACATTGACTTAGTTGGCGAACTTACCGCATTATTCACCACATCATTAAGTCATGTCTATTTCTGAGCACATTTGAATGCAAATTAGATAATACTTATCAAAAAACATAAAATTAAGATAGTTTAGATAAATAAAACTACAAGTACAAAGGCACAAGAACAGGAATTTATAAATAGAGAAGCACCCCTAGCTGCGTACGATGACATTCCCCTGCATGGGTTGCAATGAATTTTAAATCCTTATTATGTGCCCTAACTTTCCCTTAAGTTTATAACTGCTGTATTGAAACACCTTGCATTGTTAAAGTAAAAAGTATGTTTTTACAATTTGACTCAGTTTAATTACCTTTAGTGAAAGAGTTAGGTGGAATATCATTTTCGTACCAAAATCTATCGGCCCTTTTCAAGTGTTGAAATTGCCTGCTTAAAATGCAGGCAAATGTCGGTCCAACCACTCCACCAACGATTGGTTTTTCTGATAAACCTCCAGTGAATAAATCAACATCACGGACATCTCTGAAAAATTGCATTTTTCTTATAAAATAATTGAAGCATTGCATATCAGTAACTTAACACTTTACCGACCGGCCGTCGATTAATCGACGTTTTGTTCTCAGTGCATACCGACCGGCCGTCGATTATTCGACGTTTGCTCCCCAGCGCTTACCAACCGGTCGTCGATTAATCGACNTGAACCAAAAAAGTGAGGAAGTTGGATATAAGGAACTTTTTTCTGTCTTCGACTGATTTTTTTAAAAAATTTGCTGTAATAATTTTATAATTTCTACTTCAAATTAAATACATATACCGATTTTCAAAACCATCTATAGAGGGTAATGTAGCGATACACATTTTTTCTTGTTTGCTTCTTTTATCTGACTTTCCCATCCTTAAACAAACCAAGCAGATGTTTCCAACCCAGAGGCAGACGATGCACCTGTAAGGTGTCAGTGGGATGAATATGCATTTTCTATCAGAGGAAATGTGTAATTATTCAAAATTGGTCAAAGGGTTGGACACTAATATGTGTTGATAAGGCTCTCATTTCAACTCCTTTTTGTTCTCAGTAGAAGGGTAATGAAAAATAACGCATTTTTTGCTGCTACATAATATTTTTCAGTCATTTATTTGAATAATGTGTAATAAAAGGGAGGAGTTCGGAAACCACTAGTTAAATTTTTTGAGGAACGGATATAGTGAACCAAAATTTCGGTCCCTTGAAGGTTCACTATAGCGGGGTTTGACTGTATATATAAATTGAAGCCCGGTGGCTGAGTGGTAGCGCCTCGGGCTCCAGTGCCACAGTTCCTGGGTTCGATCCTCGGACCGGGCAAGGTTGTCTCAGCCTTTCATCCCTTCAGTGGGTCGATAAATGAGTACCAAGCATGCTTGGGAACTAAGCACTCGGAGTTCCGCGTTCAGCTGACCACCTGACCGGAGCATCTGCTCCTGCACCCCAGAGCCCAAGGTCAAGAAAACTGAGATGGGCCTTGGCCCTTTATGGGCCGTCGTGCCACTGAGTTTAGTTTAGTATATATAAAAAAAATATTGATTAAAAAAAAATTTGAATTTTGGCTAGGAAATTTCGGATTGTGTTGAATCGTGACTACTATCAAATTCGTTGCCAACTTCAATAATGTGCCAATTTAGACCATATTATCATACAATGAAATCTTTAAAACTTCATTGTTCAATTAAATAGTTAAACTTTAGCTTGAATATAAAGATGACTCAGTTTAACTCCTGATAAAAGTTACAGTAAATTTACACGGTACTATTTTTCCAAAGGTATCATTACTATGATTTCATAGTAGATCAATTTTTTAGAGAGCATAAAGGTTATAATTAACTATAAAATTAAATAATAATAACGTCCTCTTTAATTGCAGGATTCTTAAAGAATTTTTTAATTTATGTTTAATTTTTACCATATTTCTATGACAATGCGATACTAGGCAGAATTTCCTTCAGACCTACATTTTGACTTAATGCAAGAACAACTAATCTCAGTGCATGGTGCGAAAGTTTATGCAATCGACTAAAACAGTCCTACATTTTAAAAGGATGAGTAATCATTGAAACACTGTATAAAGACTGATTTTCATTTAACCAGTGTTTGGTCTTTAATATAAATTAACTATTTGGTTATTTTTCCTTTAGTTTTTTTAAAATTTTGGAACTGGTTGCTTTTAAACTAAGTGTTGCGCAATTTACTTTTAATATAGCTTGCATTCAAAAGTATCAGACGAATACATGTAAAAGTAATTAAGTAACAAGTCATATGATTAATATAAAGTTGAAATAGTGTTTAGTTTTTATTATATTCGGCTGGCTCAAATTTCTGGGTCAGCAGTTTCTAAAATTATTAATAAGTTTTGTATCAAAATTACTTTACATAAGCTCCTAAGTACATAAGCCTTTATATTAATTACATTATACTAAGTTTTGCAAAGTCCGCATTCTACAGAAATACTTTAACAGCTTTAAAATTACAAATGCTTGATTACATCACTTATTTATATTTTCTAAAAAAAGATAATATTATTATCCTTAAATAATTACGCTGATTTTTTTGACAAATGTAAGGCAAATATATAAAAGTAAGCACATTTTTACTTCTTCGTCTAGATTTCGAATGCTTAGTTATGGGGCAACACTGATCTAGAGGCAAGGAAAAAAAACTAATGTAAACTAATAAACAAACTTGGTTTTCAAAGATCGCAGTAAACCATGCTATTTTCANTAACCAGTATATTGATGATTTAACGTTGCATTTTATATCATATTTGTAATTTTTGATATTTAGTGGTGAAGTCCGCGCGTCAGTCTAGGCCGAAACCGAGCCGGTGTCTCGGACGATCTGCAGCTGAACGGGCGGTGAAAGGGCATAGTATGTTCGAACCGCTACCGGTCGGTAAAGTGTTAATTATTGTCTATATATATAAATAAAAGTTGATTACAAAAAATTTTGGCTAAGAAATTTCGAATCGTTTTGAATCGTAACTACTATAAAATTCGCTGCCAACTTCAATAAGGTGCCAATTTAGACCATATTATCGTACAATGAAATCTATCTAAAACTTAATTGTTCAATTAAACTGTTAAACTTTAGCTTGAATGTAACGATGACTCAGTTTAACTCCTGATAAAAGCTACAGCAAATTTACACGGTACTATGTTTCCAAAGGTATCATTACTATGATTTAATAGTAGATCAATTTTTAGAGAACATAAAGTATAATTAACTATAAAATAAAATAATAATAGCGTCCTCTTTAATTGCAGGGTACTGAAAAGATTTTAAAATTTATGTCTAATTTTTACCATATTTATATGACAATGCGATACTAGGCAGAATTTAAAAGGATTAAAAACTAAAAGGATGAGCAATCATTGAAACACTGTATAAAGACTGGTTTTCATTTAACCAGTGTCTTGTCTTTAATATAACACAACTATTTGGTTATTTTTTCTTCAGTTTCTAATATTTAAAAAATTTTGGAACTGGTTGCTTTTAAACTAAGTGTTGCTTAATTTATTGTTAATATAGCTTGCATTCAACAGTATCAGGCGAATACCTGTAAAAGTAATAAAGTAGCAAGTCATATGATTAATATAAAATTGAAATAGTGTATAGTTTATGTTATATTCGACTGGCTTTGGGGTCAGCAGTGTATAAAATTATTAAAAAGTTTTATATCAAAATTATTTTACATGAGCTCTAAAGTACATTAGCCTTTATATTAATTACATTACACTAAGTTTTGAAAGTTTTGCAAAGTCTGCATTCTACAGAAATACTTCAACAGCTTTAAAATTACAAATATTAGTTGCATCACTTATTTATATTTTTCTAAAAAAAATTAATATTATTATTCTTAAATTACGCTGATTTTTTGTAAAGCAAATATAAAAGTAAGCACGTTTTTAATTCGTCGTCCAGATGTCGAATGCTTAGTTATAGGGTAACACTGATCTAGAGGCAAGAAAAAAAAAACTATTGTAAACTAATAAACAAACGTTGTTCTTAAAGATAGCAGTAAACCATGCTATTTTCAAAAAATTTAACTTTGAAAAATGCTTACGCGTATGCTTTCGCAATATTTTCAGCTGCTTCAGCTGTCATTATCTGACTAAGAGTAGTAAAGTTTTGGATAGAAGGTGATAATCTACAAGCTTTCCGCCATTCTATATAACCTGGTATGCCATGATCTCGACCTTGCTGAATGATCCAAGCTGCTAAATCCATTTCATCGTTCTTTCTGTCTGAGGAATAAAAAAGAAAATTAAATTGATAAATCAAACCAGATTCTGTCGTGAAAATTTTAAAATTGTGAGGCCGAATACTTTCGGAGACCGAATTAGGAATTTATAATTTAAAATTATTTATTTTGATTATTTTAATTTTGATTATTATTTTATTTTTGTATAGTATATACTAAATGCATATACATGCATTGAACTTAAATATATTTTCAATGCATTATATTTAAATTCAATGCATGTTTGAAACTTATGAAATGAATATTAATGCAGGAAATGGTACTTATCAATTTCACCGGCGCAAATAAATGCAGCTATTTAATTAATTTATATTTATTTAAATTTTTTAAAGTTTTTTTTTAAGTTAAAAAAAATTTTGAACATGCTGTTTTGTTAATGCCGACTTTATAATCTGCCCTGGTACCCATAAAACTTCTAATTTTTTTTAATTGTAAAGGGATGGAAAATAGTAAAAAAAACGATAAAAAACAATTTTTTTTAAGGCACATAACTTTTTGAGAAATAATATTTTTTTAAAGTTTGTTCGCTCAATAGTGCATGCAAATTTTTGAACTTAGAGAATAGATTATGCACTAGACACATTAATTTAGAGCTGATATCGCACCGCTTGATGCATAATTTGTTGATTTTTTTTTAATTTAGCTATAAAATTAAAATAATAATTTGATCAGGTTGAAAATATTTATGCAAAATTTCAAGTAAATGGCGCAAGCAGATTTTAAGATATCAAATTTGAAAATAAAGGAAGTAATTAGGAAACATGTTTTAAAATATGTGACTAAATATATATAAATAGTCAATAGTGTGTCGGTTTATAGGTAAATCGCTTTTTTAAATTATAATAACTTCGATTTTAGTTAGAGATATAAAAATGAATTTTCTTATTTTACTTTTTTTATTAACGTTCATAAAATTACTAAATGAATAGAATGAAATTATAAATCCTGATTACCAAAAATCATGACAACGTATGTTGTCACGACTTGTTGTTATTTATTGTTTTTACAATTTTAATTTGCCTTTTCACTCTCATTAATGAAATAATTATATTAACAAATAATATCGAATATTTATTACGTCCTCTTTTCAATATTTTTCATAATTAAAAAGATATTCGGTTAAAATAAAAAAATACATTTTCGGATATCCTAGAAAGCTGGCTGTAGAATTTGTGGATAGCTTTCTAAATTGCATTAATACGCTTTTCAGTGAAAGGTCTGAATTGAGCCTCCACCTGTAGCTCCATGGTGTGCTAATTGAATATTTTTTAAGTAATACATAATAAAGAAGTAACATTCTCGGTAAAGCCTCGGTCTACTAAACATAATATATTTGGGAACAAGTTAAAAATGATAAAATCTGAATTGTGTAGAAAAATAAACCATTATCGAATTGGGAAATAACTTCACGGGGAAATAACTTCAGTCAACATGAGCTAGCTTCTGTAACTTATTCATGTAGAGTTTCTGCCTTTGGTGTTGTTCGGGATTTACAGAACAAAACAATCACATAAAAATGAGGCCAACTTTTTGGTTTGTTTGTTTCATGTTGAGCTTTCACGTATTTATTTGAAGTTCCAACATGATCACGTGGGCTGAGATCTCGTGTCACTTGGCCATTTCGTTTTAAAATACTATCTGCACAACAGAAGCGATACATTTAAACTCTAAATTATTAATTATATTATATATCGTAATTTTTATTAAATCGCAACGGAGGCATACTGCAATTATGTATAGAATGATGCACATCCAGTAAAATGGATTGTGTTTTCGATTCCCTTTCACGTAATTTTTTTATTTTAGTGAAAAAATCAACAAGGAAGAAGCCCAGACGAATATTAAACGTTCTGTCACTGAGATTCTAACTGGGCGACCATGCCAACTGGGCTACCTGAAGAGAATTTATAACACGTAAAAGTTCCATACATAATTATAATTAGTAAACTCCTTAACTAAACAAAAATGCCGATATTAAATTTTTCTTTAAACATTGTACCTTATATTTCCCGCTCTTGTTGAGAAACAATAATTAAATAATACATATGAACTGACCTCCTCCGGTTTCCTCTACAAGATTATTATTCATTTCCTTTGTTATGAACTCATCCATGGATTGTGCTTTCTGGTTTACCATGCCCAACAAGAATTGATCAAAGGCCTCGTCAACATAAAGTGGCACGGGAAAAAAGTGGGTTTCACCAATTTGCATAGAACCAACAGTGTCGTGTTTCGCTTTTGTCTTGTCTCGATTTGTACCAGTTGATTGAACGTAGCGAAAGAAATGAGATGGCATCATGGAATAGAATGAAGCACCAACAGCAGCAGCGAAGGCATTAGATGTTCCAGGGTTGAGATTAATGTCGTAACCTTGGTAGAATGTCGCTTCCTTCTGACCTTCAAGATCAAATTGGCGGAGGACTTGTCTTCCAAGAAGGACTGGGAGCAATTCAGAATAAGTAATGTGCTGAAGCTGTTGCAAAAATTTTGATTGATTAATCTCCGTCAAAAAAAAAAAAAAAATAAGAATATAGAACAATTTTAATTCATTACAAAGTGATGCATATAATTACTAGGTCATAATTGCTTTAAGGGTTCAAATATTCGACATAAGGTTAAAGGATTTTTGAAGATTATTCTTTGGAAAAGTTTACTGTCAATAATTTAAGACGAACATGATGGGTCCAAATGATCTGAAAGATTTGGTCTCTATACCAGACCAAAAAGGAGGCTACTCTCCTTCATCGTCAGCCTTGTCGGATAGAGCTATAAGTTGTTTTCATGCTGCTCAAATTTCAAACGTCTATATCAATGCGAAGATTAAAAACAGCGTTTAAGCACACCTCGCATTGAAAAATGACGACCACATTTTCTGAAGAGAAGATTTCAAAGTTCTTTTTACTGGCTGCCAATTGTTTGGATTTTCATCGCATTAAACAGTGTTTATGACGCTTGGAACTAAATTTATTTTGTTCTTTTCTATGGTCTAATGAAACTTAAAGGAAAATTACCACAAGCTTTAAAAAAATTTTAAAATTTAAGAGAAAAAAGAAGTAATAACTGTTTTAGGATCACATATTACATTGAGGAACAAATTTTTTGTTGCATTTATACATGTATTTGATCTTAGCTAATTTGGGTGTGGATGGGGGTATCAAATCTGAAATTAATTTTGTTACAGATAGCTACAGATTTTTTCAAAATAATATTTTCAGTTAAGTTCATTTACTGTCTGAATATAAAAATTCATGAAGGACGTATAGGCTTATCTATACACATTGACACTTATTTGCTCCTTTAAAAATAACGCACAAGGCAAAAAAAATATGACCTCAAAGTAACACATCATAAACATAAATGTAATATCACCTTTTTCCTACCACTCCCTACGCAGCCAAGAAGTGGAAGCACTTTCTATCCACTTGAGTGTAGTAAAAAAATCATGATTAAGAATATACGGAATATACAGTATGTCCCAAATAAAACTCAGAAAAGCAAAACATGGACAAGAGAAACGGACTGTTCATTGAACACAAATCGCTAGAAATGCTGAATTTTTGTATTCCGTCAATTGACAAATTAACAAGATTATCGAAAACATTAATCAACATTTGTGGGAAAACATTTTTTGACTTAGTATTGTTCAATTTTCGCCATTAGTTCGTTGGATGTTAGATGTTAGTATACGATTAGTATTAAGAAGATGTTAGTATGTTAGATGTCGAGCAATCTATTTACTCAACATAAATATCCCCTAAATATCTTCATAGAAAATAGTCCGGAGGTGACAAGTCTGGACTTTGGGAAGGTCACAGTGTGTGGAAAATCAGGCAGCTCCCAAAAACGCTCTGAGGAAAGACATGGTTGACTCAGATGTATGAGCAGTGGCTCTATCCTGTTGAAACCAACGTCATCTATCTGATCACCTAAATATTGCATAAGCAATTGCCTTTCCTTCGATGGCGATATCTCCTCGTTTTGCGTTATAATTGGAAATACTGTGTCATTAAACTGCAGTTTTTAGAGAGAAACTTATTTTATATTTGAAATCAGCTACGCGAAAATGTATATGATCCTTTCAAAAATATTAAGCAACAGAAGAATAAAAAATTCCCCTGTGTACTTTAAAGTTTATCAATGATAATAACTGTCTTCATACTCTTGATTATGCTGGCCAGGTGGCCGAGTGGTTAGCGTGCCTGACTGCGAAGCGAATGGCTGTGGGTTCGAATCCCGCTCTGTGCATGGATGTTTCTCTCTCTCTCTCTGTTGTCTTCTGATGTGTGAATTTATGAATGTGGCCCACCCTATGAACGGGTATTTGTGGCGTGGGTAATGTTGCTCGCCTCCGTGACTTTGGTTCACAGGTGCCCACTGGGTAACGATAAATGAGCAACACTTCCGACATCTTTTAAGGCGAAGAACGAAAGTTCAGTGCCTGCCGTTATTAAAAATGAAAAAAAAAACTCTTGATTACAATTTACATTCAATAGTTCTCAATGATACAACTAAGAAAGAATGTAACTAAAAACAATCTTTAACCAATATTACGTCAAAGCAAGGAAAAATAATTTTAACGGTCATACTGATATAGCAAAGCAGAAAATAAAAATAGTAATTGCGATTTACCTCAGCTCCAACAATCTTTCTTGTTTCTTCAAAAAGCTGTTCATCTGTCCATTGTGCATTAAGTTCCGCCAGTTTCCCAGCAATTCTGTTATGTTCCCGAACCCAAATAGTGTGCATGACCATCAATCCAATATTTTCATTAACACGGACATCACCTACAAAATATTGTCAAACTTCAAGAGGTCTAATATGAATCCAATTCATAAAAATATATCAGTAGAACTCCAATTACTTTTTTTTACTAGTTTATGTCAGCAGGTATAGTTCGTTCACCAGGAGTTGGCACTTGGCTCATCACGTGGTATGCGACGATACTATTTCACTGTTTTTGGTAGAAGGTTGTGAGCAATCCTGAACAAGGTTGTTATTTGGCGATCGTATGGCAAAAATATTTATTTCGCAATCTTTATGTGCATTTTTTTAAACATTAAATATTTTTTAACTTTAATGATATTTCTCTCTTTTGAGTGAATAGTTTGTCCCTTTTGAGACATTTTGCAGGGAAAACAGCAGTTTCCCTGCAAAATGTCTCAAAAGGGACAGAAACGAAAGGTATAATAGCAGATGACAAAGCGAAGTAAGTGACTGAAAAATAATTCACTGTTTGTATTTGGCGCGCATTAAGGGCTGTCTCAATTTCAAGAGCGGAGATGTTTCTCTTCTTACTCCCGTGTTGAAATGAACTCTGCGTCAGAGGAGGTGGAGCCAAGTGCCAACTCCTGGAGAACGAACTATATACTAGTACCTATAATTTAGATTTCAAATTTTCCGGACCGATATGAAGAAGAAAAAATGAAATTATAGGTGACTCCAGAGATATAATGATATTCCCGAGGTTATTTAATGTGAAAAGTTATTAACGAACTCGGAAGTAGTAGAATATATTGCAAAAAATGCATGGACAATATTATTTTTGGAGTTGTCAAATTACTAGATCCTATTCAAGTTTCGTTTTCTTTTTCACTTTTAAGACTAAAACTTTTATTGTTTATTATTTAATTACCTGAACAATCAATTATATGAATCAGATATGATTAGTCCGGATAATTGGAGATCTACGATATCAAGAAAATTTCCATTCTTACCAGCTAAAAAACACTTGCGAGTTGAAGTAGATCTGCAATCATGTGGATTNGTACCTTATATTTCCCGCTCTTGTTGAGAAACAATAATTAAATAATACATATGAACTGACCTCCTCCGGTTTCCTCTACAAGATTATTATTCATTTCCTTTGTTATGAACTCATCCATGGATTGTGCTTTCTGGTTTACCATGCCCAACAAGAATTGATCAAAAGCCTCGTCAACATAAAGTGGCACGGGAAAAAAGTGGGTTTCACCAATTTGCATAGAACCAACAGTGTCGTGTTTCGCTTTGGTCTTGTCTCGATTTGTACCAGTTGATTGAACGTAGCGAAAGAAATGAGACGGCATCATGGAATAGAATGAAGCACCAACAGCAGCAGCGAAGGCATTAGATGTTCCAGGGTTGAGATTAATGTCGTAACCTTGGTAGAATGTCGCTTCCTTCTGACCTTCAAGATCAAATTGGCGGAGGACTTGTCTTCCAAGAAGGACTGGCAGCAATTCTGAATAAGTAATGTGCTGAAGCTGTTGCAAAAATTTTGATTGATTAATCTCCGTAAAAAAAAAAGAATAAAGAACAATTTTAATTCACTACAAAGTGATGATCATAATTGCTTTAAGGATTATCGCCTATGATCGCCCTATGATAATAATAACGCCCTATGATTCCAAAGAATAAACATCAAAAATCCATTAAGTGATGATCGTAATTGCTTTAAGGGTCCAAGTATTCGACATAAAGTTAAAGGATTTTTGAAGTTTATTCTTTGGAAAAGTTTACCGCCAATAATGTAAGACGAACATGATGGGTCCAGAAACTCCTGATTGATCTGAAAGATTTGGTCTCTACTCCAGACCAAAAAGGAGGCTACTCTTCTTCATCGTCAGCCTCGTCGGATAGAGCTATACGTTGTTTTCATGCTGCTCAAATTTTAAACGTCTATATCAATACGAAGATTAAAAACAGCGCTTAAGCACACCTCGCATTGAAAAATGTTTGCGGCCACATTTTCTGAAGAGAAGATCTCAAAGTTCTTTTTATTAGCTGCCAAGTGTTTGGATTTTCATCGCATTAAACAGTGTTTATGTCACTTGGAACTAATTTTATTCTTTTCTATGGTCTAATGAAACTTAAAAGAAACTTACTATAAGCTTTCAAAAAATTATAAAATTTAAGAGAAAAAAGAAGTAATAAGTATTTTAGGATGACATATTACATTGAGGAACAAATTTTTTGTTGCATTTATACATGTAGCTTAGATATTACTTATAGATCTCAGCTAATTTGGGTGTGGAGGTATCAAATCTGAAATTAGTTTTGTTACAGATAGCTACAGATTTTTTCAAAATAATATTTTTAGTTAAGTTCATTTACTGCCTGAATATACAAATTCATGAAGAACGTATAGGCTTATCTATGCACATTGACACTCATTTGCTCCTTTAAAAATAACAAATAAGACAAAAAAAATGATGTTGAAGTACTGCATCATAAACAGAAATGTAATACTATTACCTTTTACCTACCACTCTCTACGTAGCAGAGAAGTGGAGCACTTTCTATTCACTCGAGTATATTGGAAAAAAATTCTGATTAGGAGCATGTGAAATATACAGTATGTCCCAAATAAAACCCAACTCAGAAAAGCAAAACATGGACAAAAGAGAAACGGACTGTTTATTGAACACAAATTACTAGAAATGTTGAATTTTTGTATTCTGTCAATTGACAAATTAACAAGATTACCGAAAACATTAATCAACATTTGTGGGAGAAAGTTTTTGATCCATTGTTCAATTTTCACCTTTAGTTCGTCGTTAGATGTCGGGCAATCTAATTACCCAACATGAATATCCCCTAAATATCTCCATAGAAAATAATCTTGAGGTGACAAGTCCGGGTTTTGGGAATGGTCACAGAGCGTGGAAAATCAGGCAGTTCCCAAAAACGCTCTGAGGAAAGATATGGTTGACTCAGATGTATGAACAGTGGCTCAATCCTGTTGAAACCAACGTCATCTATCTGATCACATAAATATTGCATAAGCAATTGCTTTTCCTTCGATGGCGCTATTTCCTCGATTTTCGGAAGTTGCGTTATATTCGGGAATACTGTGTTATTAATAGCTGCAGCTTCTAGAGAGAAACTTATTTTATATTTGAAATCAGCTATGCGAAAATGTATAAGATCCTTTCAAAAATATTAAGCAACAGAAGTAAAAGAAGTTCCCCAGTGTACTTTAAAGTTCATCAATGATAATAACTGTTTTCATATTCTTGATTACAATTTACAATGGTACAACTAAGAAAGAATGCAACTAAAAACAATCCTTAATCAATATTACTCCAAAGCAAAGAAAAATAATTTTAACGGTCATACTGATATAATAAAACAGAAAATAAAAATAGTAATTGCGATTTACCTCAGCTCCAACAATCTTTCTTGTTTCTTCAAAAAGCTGTTCATCTGTCCATTGTGCATTAAGTTCCGCCAGTTTCCCCGCAATTCTGTTATGCTCCCGAACCCAAATAGTGTGCATGACCATCAATCCGATATTTTCATTAACACGGACATCACCTACAAAATATTGTCATATTTCATAAGTAATTGGAGTTCTATTGATATATTTTTATGAATTGGATTCACATCCAATTCATAAAAATATATCAGTAGAACTCCAATTACTTTTTTTTACTAGCTTATGTCAGCAGGTATAGTTCGTTCACCAGGTGTTGGCACTTGGCTCCGCCTTCATGACGTGGTATGCGAAGATACTATTTCTCTGTTTTTGGGAGATGGTTGTGAGAAATCCTGAACAAGGTTGTTATTTGGCAATCGTATGGCAAAAATGTTTATTTCGCAATCTTTACGTGCATTTTTTTAAACATTAAATATTTCTTAAATTTAATGATATTTATCTCTTTTGAGTGAATATTTGTCCTTTTTGAGACATTTTGCTGGGAAAACAGCAGTTTTTAAGTTTAAAATATATTTAATTATCTAGAGAAACGAAAGGTATAATAGCAGATGACAAAGCGAAGTAAGTGACTGAAAAATAATTCACTGTTTGTATTTGGCGCGCATTAAGGGCTGTCTCAATTTCAAGAGCGGAGATGTTTCTCTTCTTACTCCCGTGTTGAAATGAACTCTGCGTCAGAGGAGGTGGAGCCAAGTGCCAACTCCTGGTGAACGAACTATATACTAGTACCTATAATTTAGATTTCAAATTTTCTGGACCGATTTGAAGAAGAAAAAATGAAATTATTGGCAATCGAAATGGGCTGCAGGTGGCGTAGAGCAGAACTCTTTTCCTATGGCAACACTTCACATGCTTTCCCCATTAGCGTGTGGAAAGTCATAGAGGAAGGAAGTACGTTAGTTTCTCTCTTGATTTTCATATAGATTAAAATCTTTTAAGTTGGAAAACTATATGGAACTGAAGACTACATTAAACATAGTTCTAAAGAAAAGTATCACGGAAATTTTTAAAAATATTTTTATTAAGTAAAAAGGAAAAATATTAAGAAGAGGGAAAATATCGTAGTACATTCCTATATAACTGGAAAGAGGAGGAGAGGGAAGGGAGAAGGGCTAAAGGCATGAAACCGGTCTCTCCCCAGATGGCGTATTCGAATGTTGCGATCGCGAATAGGTGACTCCCGAGCTATAATGGTATTCCCGAGTTAATTTAATGTGAGAAGTTATTAACGAACTCAGAAGTAGTAGAATATATTGCAAAAAATTTATGGACAATATTATTTTTGTAGTCGCTAAATTACTAGATCCTGTTCAAGTTCCGTTTTCTTTTTCACTTCTAAAACTAAAACTTTTATTGTTTATTATTTAATTACCTGAATAATCAATTATATGATAGATATGATTAGTCCAGATAATTGGATATCTACTATATCAATAAAATTTCCATTCTTACCAGCTAAAAAACACTTGCGAGTTGAAGTTGATCTACAATCATGTGGATTAGCTGTGTCTGGAGGCAATAGCTGTAAATGACCCTGAATCTTTAAAAGCCCATTTTGATTCGCTTTTAGACGTTTGACTTCTTCTTCTGAAGAACCATAAATAACTGAACCATCAATAAAAGAAGTCACCTGATTAATTTGCTCCCGAGTACCTAGAGTACATCCTGCTCTTGGCACATTTGAAGATCTCACATAATTGACACATAACTGTGGCCTTCTTGTGGATTTGTTATCTATGATAGGAAAGCATTCTGGATGTAGAAATTCTGATGGTACGTCGCAACATCGCAATCGGTGTCCTCGGTAACCTATAATATATAAATAAATAAATAAATAGATTTATATCTACAAGTGAATATAACGTGGGGATAGATGTGAATATATTCTAGCACTTGTTTTTTATGTTAACTTCAAAAATCGAATTTTGTTAAAAAGTCGATTAAATATTTAACACTTTTTTAAGGGAACACTGTGCGGTGTTTTGAGGAAACTTCTTCTTAAATAACTCCGTTACTTAGAAAATATCTTTAAAATTCAGTATCGTGAAAATTAAAGAATTTCATCAAACTTTTCTCAGTTGCTAAGCAACGAAGAGGATTCTGAGAGAAAAAATGTCCCGTTGGATTATATAAAAAAATTTCTTCCTAAATATCGTGAAAAGTTCTCCTGTTAGTACTATAAACACGTTAAATCACTTTAAAGTTATTTTTTCTCATAAGCAATTGGATACCTGTAAGTTACGTCATCGTAGGTAAATCGTGGCAATTGCTGATGAAACTTACAAATGTTAAAAGTGCTTTTCTGCAGAACAACAATCAAACAGATATTAACTAAAGAAATTAGTTAGCATTATATTTTCATCTATAAATTGTTGAATTAATAACTGCTTCAGTAGCAGGTAACTTAAGCAGAGTCAAATACATATTGGTTTTTGGACACAAGATAAGATTATTAATTTTGAAGTGAACTCGGTCTTTAAAAAAATTTTCTTTTGTGTGTAATTTTTTATACATCATTTGGAAGGTCCCAACACTCCTTTAAAAATGTTTAACGCTCACTAGAGAGCGAAAGCGCCTATGTTGGGGACCTGTGGTTTAGTCAACCAGAGAGAACCATTGAACCATAGTTTGTAGAGATTACAATAACGAAATTAACATCGTTGATATTTGTTTTCCGAGTCCTATTTAAAAAATAATCCCAATTAGAAACCGTTTTTAATCTGTGGTAAATTAATCGAAAGTGAAAGAGAGAGCCTATTTATGAATAAACTGCTTCATGTTTAATTAAAATGAAATGTTTTCATTTTCCGAAAATAACTACAAAATCTAACTACTTTATTATTTTACACACTAGTATTCATAGTTTAAAAACTCAATTTAAAATACCAGCACTTGGAGAATCATTAAAAACTCTAAGCATCTACTATTTCCTAAAAGCTACTTTAAATTTCTGCCCGACATCTGTTGCTCTAGATTAGTTGTTTATATTTAAATACAAGGATTACATTTTTAAATTAAGTCGATTATTTAGTTATTTAGGGAAAAAAAACAATATAAGAGGAAAAGTGAACATATAAATATAAAGGCGAATGTATAAATATGTATCATAAAGGTCGGTAAAAGAAACCGGCATTTTTTTAAATCACAAAGAAAAATAATTAGATACGCAGTATTCAAATGCAAATTTGTAGGTTCTGTGGTTCTGTGAATTGATTATCTACGACTTTGATTCAGTGAATTGATTAAAAAAAAAATTTCATTTTATGCAGCGCTTTTGTGTTAATCATATTCATATACCACGCATTGAAAGAAAAGAAATAGTCGTTTATTTTAAATATGTAATTGTGAGAATGCAAAGTAGTGTAGATGAAATAATCCTTCTTTGAACTCAATTGTTATCATTCATCTTAAAATTATAAAAAAGTTAAAAGTGTACTTTCAAGTTTTCTTTTCTAATATTTAATTAGTATGACTCATATTTTAATTATATTTATTGATCTAAGCTATTATTCTTTTCGAAGTATTTTTATATCCGCTTTGTTTCGAAATAGTAAATTCTTTGAAATAAATTTCTTGGTCATGATTAATTCGTACCAGTTTTCTCTGAAAACGAAAGTAAATGCCGCAAAATTAGTTTGCATTGAGAACTACCTGAAATTAAATACCAAATTAAACTTTTTCATTTTTAATTTTCAGTTACTTTCTTTTATCGTATTTTAAAATGATTTATCAAATAAATATAAAATTGTGAAATAAATAAAAAATATCAACAAAATTTTCTAAATATTTTTCAAAGTTTTAATTTAATTATTCGATTTCAACTGTTTTCCTGTTATTCTCTGTGACTCAGAATGTTTTAGTACATCAGGAGATGTTTCAAATCACAAATGTTCAGCTAATAGTGATGTATCTGCATTTTTAGAAACTGATTTCAAGTAATGTTTAACTGAAAATAAGTATTAAAAACTTATGTGCTGCAAAAAAACGCACGATAACGATGACCAAAAGTTATATTTATAAAATAGACTATTAAAGTAATTTATTTCCTTTACATGGAGTTCATAAGCTTGTATTGGCTGTAACTAAAATCGCATTAACAAGAAAAAAGTAAAAATTTTGCCTTCATATGAATCTTCAAAATAACGAAAAATTAGAGCTTAAAGATTTTAAGCGCGTTGGTGAATTTGTCAAGTAGCGCCGCGCCATTCGTGTCAATCCTGTAGCCCACTCATTAATTCGTTTTTGGATTCTATGGTGAATCGACCACTCTCTGTTCCACAGTAAGATGAACGTTGGTCGTTCTTAGGTGTTACCTTCATTGACTTCAAAGAGTTATCAAAGGTACATGAATTTTATTTAACTATTTTAATTGTATTCAGTGTCATTTTCTTGGTGCGGAAATCCCACCTCTTTCGGCGTCATGAAAACCTGACAGATGAATAAAATTTAACACCAATAAAAATTACCTATAATGATTTGTAAAAACAGTTTTGCCAATTATGAATAATAGAACTATTTTAAATAAATATAAATAGACAATTATATTTTTTCCCCTTTAAGTTTTAATTTAGTTTCATATTATAAAAATTAATTAGCTTTTAAAAAAAAGGAAGAAGTTTGTTTCCTTGAGATGGTTAGTTTTTTTTCGAAAATAACTTTTTTTTTCTAATTTAACTTTCAATTCTAAAAATAAATAACTGTTAGCATCGCCTTTTTAAATCGAACTATTTTAAATAAATATAAATAAACAAGTATATTTTTCCCCTTTAAGTTTTAATTTAATTTTATATTATAAAAATTAATTAGCTTTAAAAAAAGAGAAGAATTTTGTTCCCTTGAGATGGTTAGTTTTTTTCTAAAATAACTTTTTTTTTCTAATTTAACTTTCAATTCTAAAAATAAATAATTGATAGCATCGCCTTTAGTGCACTCTAAATGCAACTGACGAAGAGATCGTCAAAAAAAAGCTCTTTAAGATCCACTGACAAATATTTCGATGCATTTGAATCTACTTATTTGTTTTGTTAATAATTATTTTGATATTTTTTAGTGTTTCCTTATTTGACCTTTTCCATATTTGGTGCAGAGGTTTAACAGATAGTTGAGGGAGGTTTTAATGGTCTCTCCAAAAAGTTTTCTTAATATAATGTCTATGGAAAAAATTACGTAGTTCTTAAAAGTGGTCGCAAACAGAGGAGGTCGCTACACAGAGGTGGTCTTTTATGGAGCCTTCACTGTATTTCGTAACCATTTATTGCATTTTTCGCTATATTGCACTTTTTATGTTCATTTAATAATAATTTTTGACTTGTAACGTACGCAATCGTGTTATAATTTAGTATTTCTTTAATGTTAATGATTTAAATAAATTGTTATTTATTTTTGTTTTTTTTGTTTTGTTTTTGTTTTTCGTCGTAGTTTTCGTTTTTGTTTTTCGTCAGATGTTAAGTGGAACCATAATACCGTGGTATTTAAGTTTAAGAACGATTGATTAAGTAGCACGATAATATAGTTCAACTTGGATCATAAAACCTTATTAAAATTCCAGCAAGTATGAACAATATTTGAACACTATCCAAACTTTTTAACAATTTTACTATTTTCAAAAATCGTAGAAATGTATAATTTTAGAAGAATTATTTAGAGATATTTTTCTACAAGTTAATAAAAAAATATTATTTCATATTTTCAGCAAAAAAATAAATATTTTTAAAAATAAATACTAAACAAAAATTTGTGTAAGAAAAGGAAGCTAATATGTATATTATGTAAAATGTATATCAGATGTTCTGTTATTGCATTTTCTAATGCTAAAAACTGTATAATTACTGTTGTTGTTGACGTATGCCTGCGATTGTTCTTGTTTTCCAGTGGCGCCATCTATGGCCAAGAATTCGACTTCTGCCACACCCATACATCACACCTGTTTATAGAGCGAACCCATTCATTCATCCACAGATCGTAATTTTGACCTGAATCAGAGAACGATCAATCTCCAATCCAGTACCCCCAGAAATATTGATTTGTTATGGGAACATGGAGGACTTTGCGACTCGACATATTTAACGTGCATCAGTCTCCATTTACTACATGGGGAGTCTTCGGCCGGCGGGATTCGAGCCCACAAACTCCACTAATTATCAAAAGTAAATAATGGAGTGATGAAGTTTGATACAGTTTAAGGTCATTAGAATGAAATCCATACATACCTTACCAAACGCTTTAATATATAAATATAAACAAAATTATAAGCTTTTTAATAAATTCACCCAATGTTTGTTTCACAATATTATTAAATTATTGTTAATTTGGTCATAAAATTACCTGCACTTTGTGATGTGTGAAAAATGTCGTGAAAAATGAATTCGGCAAAAATGGCCAGGAAAACTGTTAAATGAGGATGGGGTCTCTCGGAATCTGAGTGCACTAAACGACTCACTTCAAGAGCGCTGGGAAGAGCTTGTCTGGAAATTGATTCTCGTGGATTATTCACATCTGAAATATATTAGTAATGACATTCTAGAAATTGTGAATCACTAATAAAGAAAAGGAAATTCTAATAGAAAGCAATTCGTTTAAACGCTTTACGTCTAAAATATAACATAAATCTTGAATATTTATAAAAGAATTTTAAAAAAAAAGAACATAAGAAAACGCTAGTGAAATCTGTCAGAACAATTGTGATTGGTTGGATCACAAGTGACAGAAAGTTAGAGAAAAAACATCAAAACTAGTTTGATCGCCTGATGAAACTTGAAGGTGTTTCTAATACTCTGTTCTCTCCGGTGCACTGTGGGCCAGAAGACTATGATCTTTGGCCAAAAGTCAAAAATTAATTTTTCAACTAAAATATTGGTAGGCAGTTTTAATATATCCCAAATTAAGTATTCATAATCATTCCAAACATTATAATTTACTTTTTGAACCGACAAGAGAACAATGTAATGAAAAATATGTTAAAAAAATTGTTTCAAATGTAACTTTTAAATTTTTATTTCAGAAATATATATAGGAATTTCACCTTACTGTTACATTTTTATCAGAGTAATTAGTGTTAAATTATAGTACAATTTTTAAATTTGTCGGATTAGTTAATACTCTTGACAAAATTATAGTTTACAGATATCTTATCATTTGACATTTTACAATGTTTGAATGACTTTCGAAAATTAGTTCCAAGAAGTTCCACGAGGTAATTAGCTAAACTTTTTTTTTGTTGTCTTCTTTGATGTTTCTTCTTTCGAAAAAATCTGCCCCATTTTGCTCGTATTGCAAAGATGGACTAAATAAACCAAAAAACAAAAATTATGTTTTTTTTCTTCATGTTTTCGCGTTATTTTGTAATATTACTTCAGAAATATAATTTGCTTTTCATTTTTAATATAAAATTATGAAAATTATTATATTTTCATTACTATATTTAATTATTTAAACGTACTATATTATTTTTTTATTTTTGCTCGCCATATTTCAGCCGCCATTTTGTTTGTTNGAGGGGGGTTATTTTTAGTGTATTTCGAAATTTTAACTATGAATTTAATTTACCAGCACATAAAAACCCCTAAATACAAATTTTAAAACAAATTTTATCGAAATACAAATTTTGGCCACGAAACATTGGATGCTGGCCCACTGTGCGGTGATCAAAGAGGTTTTGATGTAGTCAATCTTACCTTTCTCTATTGTAATTTGTAGATTTCGATAGCGTCTTACCCCAAGAGTTACGTAATAGTTTGTGAACACTAATGTGTACAATTTTTTAATTGCATTTTTACAAGGATTTTAAAAATACATTAAACCCGGGCCTTACAGAACATCTCGTATAAATCATTAATAACAGAATTAAGTTAGGAGTGAACCTAGCACTATATGACTATATTAGTGGTAATATTATTGAATACTTTAATATTTTGTTAGTTAATTAAACAAAAGCTTTATGCTCTTGAAGAATACATATTAAATATATTAGAAAACATCATAGATAAAATATGTTATATGATATTTTATTAGAGCAGAATATAAATCGCTAATTTGCAATGTTACATGGTTAGACCATCAAAATGGCAACTTAGATTTTATGAGAGATAATCATGGAACATTTCTTTCGCATACGTTGATGTTAAAAGCAGGTGGTACATACTTTCTATTTATTTATTATTTAATTGCGTGTGACCTATGAGCTAGAATTTATCTCGTTTTACTTATTATCGTTTTATTTTCTAAAAGCTGTCAAGTTTATGTTGCTATGGCGAAGAAAAAGAACTCTGACGTTATGATGAACAACTTATGTAAATAAAAACGTTTTTTAATGAAATTGGAGCAGAATATTTATTTTATAAAAATAAAAGAATTTCAAATTTTTTGGATGAGTGTCGCAAGATTTATGGTGACAAATGACGCAATATTAAGAATTTAAAATGTTATATGCAGTATTGACAATAAATAAAAACTTTAAAATTCATTGCTGTCTCTCTCGATTCCAAATTTAAGATAGGTTTTTACTTATTCCTCCTCATACAATGCGAATAAGTGTTCCTAGTTTCATTGGATAAGTTCTTTATAAATGCATGATGTTCTATTTCAGAACTATCGTTAGTTGCGATCAAAGTTACGAAGTTATAGATTTGAATATTTCTGTAACTCGTAATATAACACAAACAGGAGCTAGAACTTGAGTATTATGATAATCATACATTATGTATTTATGATTAGAAAAGTTCTTATAGGCATTTTGCATAAACTTGGGATTTCTAAAAATTTTAATTACATCTGTAATGACATACTTATCAAGCTTAATCGCGCCGTGCTTTTTTATAGTAAAATAATTGTGTTGTTTAATATGATACCTGCAAGTGACGTAGCAATGGTATCTCGATCCTGATTGGTTGTTGAAAAGTGGCATTTGTTCACGTTAGCAACTGTTTTTTCCATTCGATCTCGAGTAAGCCAAGCTCACCCAGTATCAATTTTCTTAAGTGACATATTCTATATTCTTTCACAAAGATTTCAATTCTTTCACTATATATTTCTTACTTAACACAAAGACAAGCACGAAGCCATGTAGGACATAAAGAAACTAATTATGCATAGAAGTAGCCAGGTACAATATATATAGATATCATGGTTACAATAAAATGCATAAACAAATAAAAATCTAAGTTAAAAAGACGTACACGAAAAAAATTATCTTTCAACAAATTCGATGCGCGATACTCTATTGTATTTAATTATCTTCACGATAATTAACATTCTAATTTATGTGGAAAAACTCTACTCGACTTTAATATGCCATTTTGCTTATAAGCGATCAGCTGGAGCTGACGTCATAGGTCACATGTGTTGGTATCCGTAATCTTCTTCTTGAAGTGCAAGAGTCAATTGAAATAATAGAAAACAATGTAAAGTTTAATAAACAGCTTTCCCATATTAATACTAAATCTCATCCCAATCTCATTTCCATTCAAGCTGAAAAAAATTTTTTTTAGCGTAAGAAATCGGTTGTAGCACTTTTGCGTATTACAGTGAGCAAAATAAATAAGTGAACACCCAGCATAATTTTTGATAGATGAATAGATTCACGTAATAGAACATAAACCTAATGATTTAAGAATCTAACCATAATTATGCCAATCAATTAGTGCAGACCATAATTTAAATTACAAAATCAGACAAAGAAACGTACTTTCTCGTAATAAACATAATTTTTTATGATGGGGATTTCCTTAAAGCTCAAATTATGGAGATTATCCGCAAACTAAAAAATATGACCCCAATAGATTGTTCCTTTGCTCTGAAATTTTAATTTCATTCTGGAACTAATGAAGTAAATTAAAAGATTATTTTTCTTAATTTATAATTTAATTTACTGCTGGTCAAAGAATTTTAATTGTTAGGTATAAAATTTTTACTCCAGTAAGTTCTTAAGAAAGAAAAATTTAAAAATACAACTTTCTGAGATAGTGAAATATTCTCTCTAACTCCCCTCCCACTCTTTTATTACAAACAATTTCAGGATTGTGGCTAGCCCCCATACTTTCAGGGACAAGAATTCGAATCTGGCGAAAAAAGGCATGCTTCTTTAGAGAAAGTGCGTTTTTGTGCTTAATTTTGTAGCTTAAAATGTTGTCTGCATAAATTACTTATAATATTTTTAAGGATATGGACTCTAACCACTAAAATTGCTTCCTAATACTTGAAATCCCGATCATTAGATGAAAAGTTAGTTACTGTATTCGCTTATTTTTCTGTATTAAAACCAGCTTAAAGATACTATACTCACGATACTATGCAACTTAAAATTTATCAACTGCATTCTGGGATATTATAAATCATAAAATAAAGTAATCAACTGTACTTACTATTTGAATAATCAGGGGCAAGATAACGAATGTACCCAGTATTTGCATTTCCCCAACGAGGATTCTGAACGTTGTTGCAGTATCCACTATAAGCTCGATACTTTTTGGGACGACAAGGAAAATCAACCATAAATGGGCAGTCTTTTTCCAGAGCTGTTCCCCTTATGTCAACGGTTGGAAGGGCATGAAGAACTTGATCTTTACTCAACTTATACCTGAAAATTATCAAGAACAATTTGTTTTCTCTAAAAGAAATGAAAATTGTTTTCCAAAAATTCGAAATAATTTTTTTTACCACACTTTCAAGAAGTTCCAGATAAATCCTTAGTCACTCAACTTTATATTTCATTCGAAAATTTAATATAGTGCTTTAAAAATTCGTACTACTTATTGTGAATGAAAGATCGAGTAGAATTTTTGGTGCAGTTAAGGAGAATGAAGTACGGAGAATCAAATACAACTTTAAGCTATAGAACAAATAATGTATAGAGCCAGATGTAGTTAAGGTAATTAAAATCCTACAGTTTTATCCTGCATCCTGCAGTTCATCTTGCAGATATAGATTGGACATATTTTTAGATATGATAACAATAACCCGATATAAAAAAAAATTCTTCGCCTTACACTAAGCAAAGAATTTATACCGAACGAAATTAATAATCTAAGTTTGAGAAGAAACTAACTTTAGTGTAATTCTGCAATATTTGTGAAACAAAAATCAATGAAAATACTCGAGAAAATTAGCATCAAAATGTATAAAAACACCAGGTATCTGTTTACAAAATATTTTCTTTTCAATTAAAAAGCATAAACAAGAGGCAGGATACATTAACATGGAATTTTTTATTTCAACCGATGTAAATTCACATGCAATGAGTAAAAATATTTTTTAAAAAATTCTTACTGTTGAAGTAAAAGCTTTGATGCTTCTTCTGACACAAGTGCCATTCTGGAAACGTTTTTGGCAGCAACTTTTGTTTTTGCTGATGCTGCTGCAAACCATGATGGACTACCAGGATCAAGCACAATACCTACAGAGGATATATATTTTTTTACAACGGTTTTAAAACAGTACAGAGACAAAGCAATTCTGTAATTTTTTTTTAACTTTAAACATGTAACAGTCCTGTAGGCAGTCCTCCGTAAGAAGACTGTTGACTTTCACACAACTTATTTCTATATGGGATGTCATTTAGTAAAAGAATCATCGTTGGTGCGAAGCTTTTCTGACTCCTACGGTAGTTTCTTATACCTTCTTTTAGTTTCAGTTTCTAAGAAATCTCCATTTCAATTAATTAACCGGTATCAGGATTTGGCTTTCAATCATCTTATTACGATGGAAGGACTGCATAAAATTCTTAATGATAACTTTAAAATAATATCGTTGTGAATGCAATCTTTATATCAGAATAGATCATACACAATAGTAGAATGTTTAAATGAAAACTACAATTAGTTCCTTTCCTTTCGTTATTTGGTTTACCAAATGACCTGTACAACGGCAAATACGATATATTAAAGGCTGTGGTTACGGTTTATTCAGAATAATGCGAATAATAAGCAGGTGCTATTTTTGTTTGTTTAAAATTAATTAAAAAATAATCATGAAATTTTAGCTTTGAAAATTTTAAACTTTAGAAAACATAAACTGAAGAGTATATTTTTTAAAATGGCATTTTGAAAATAAAATTATCCTGTGCAAGCTCACGTGCATTAGTATTACTGAATTGTATTGCTGATAAACTTAGCTTATCGAACGGATTTTATACAAACTTCGTATGGCAAAACATGAGACAACATGTGGTTATGACCCCTTTCAGTTCTTTTTAAAATAAATTTTTCAAATTGTCTGTCATAATTGGAACACTCGATATTTCATAGTATTAAAGTCGAGAAGCTTACCATTTCTGAATATACGCTGTTCCAAAGAGTTAAGCCTCTTGTCTATCTCAACTACAGCTTTACCAACAATTTCTCCAAGCTCCAGAGATGAAATGCGTGGTA
The DNA here is from genome assembly GCF_043381705.1 of Parasteatoda tepidariorum. NCBI lineage: Eukaryota > Metazoa > Arthropoda > Arachnida > Araneae > Theridiidae > Parasteatoda > Parasteatoda tepidariorum. Next base: position 67,381,416 of record NC_092204.1, on the reverse strand, counting down.
ATCTCGTAACTTTTGGTGTTGGTATTGGTGTTTTGTCACTAGAGGTGCTTTGGAAATTGACTTGTCTTTCATGACGTCTATGACTAGATACAGTGCGAGGAACTATGGCGTCAAAAGTTTCTATACTACTTAATGCATGACTTACACTGATTAGATAAAACAAGTTGCATATGATGACAATAAAAACGTTGAACCTAGAAAGAATAGAGTGTTCAGTTTTGAATTAATATTAATACATTTACTTAATCTTTGTCTTGTGACGTTGTTGTGACAAAAAGGAGCACAACTATGCATTGATTATAATTATGTTGCAATATTTAGCATTGTCAGACATTAATTAGTTTCTTTGACTATTTAAATTAAATTTAAATTATACTGGTTGGAAAACTTGAAAAAAAAAGTAACAGTCAAACATCTAATTGAAAAAAAAGCTTAAAACAACCTCTTATTTAAATTAACAATTAAGAGAAAATACGGATGAAATGTCTAATAGTTTCTTTAAAAGAAACTATTTGACATTTTACACTCACGAGAGTTTCACTTACGATGGCAGAACAGTTGATTGGATGGAATTTAAATACAAAACAAAACGTCATTGAATTATTCCGACTTGAACGTTAAATGAGTTGAAGAAAGAGGGGATAAAATGATAGGGAACTAATAATTATTTCTTATTCAAAATAGGTCCCGCAGTGGACTGATCGTTAAGACACGGTTCCCAGCAGATCACCGAAGTCAAGCATCACTGGCTACGGTCAGTGTGCGGGTGGGTGACCAGTTTGCGCAGGGATCGAGGGTGTGCGGTATTGGTCCTCGTTAAACTGTTCTACCGTAAAGTGCTCGACTTCGCGTGCAGGTCCTCGGGCTACCGAAGCGGGGGTGCCATCCCCTCTGTAAAGGATCAAAATTGTGATGGCATGTCTTTGGATCATCCTCAGGGATGTTTCCCAGACCATCGCCAATAGCCCATTGTGCAGCTCTAGTGCGAAGTAAATGAACAACAACATTATTCAAAATAGTTTCGTCAAAATAATCGATAAAGTAATTATTTTTTGGAAGAAATTAGAATTGTTAGATTCGATAGCCCATTTTAATATAGACAACATATCATTGATATATTCCAACTTGGACTTAAATGCGTTGAAGAAGAAAGAGGAGGTAAAATGATAACTAAATTGAATAAATGAAAGAGTAATTTATTTGATGGAGTTAGAATCGTCAAATTCGATGGCCCATTTTAAAAGAACAAAAACAATATCAATTTCGACTAAGATATTAATAAGTTGAAGAAAAAAGAGGAAAAGGAGTAAAATAATAGAAACTAATAAATATTTCATATTCAAAATAGTTAACCAAAATAGTCAAAATAATCGTTGATAGAATTATTTTTTTAGGTGAAATCAGAATCGTTATATTATATAGCCCATTTAAATATCACCAAAACATCATTAAAATATTTCGACTTGGACATTAACGAGAAAAAGAAGAAAGAGTAAGAAGGAATAAAATGATAGGAACTAGTAAATATTTCATTTACAAAATAGTTTATCCATATAGAAATTAGATGAGAAAATCATTTATTTTTTGAAGTTAGAATCGTTAAATTCGATGGCCCATTTAAATATTGACAAAATATCATTGAAATATTCTGACTTGGACATAAATGAGTTTAAGAAGAAAAAGTAAAAATAGATAAAATGAGAGGAAGTAATTAATATTTCATTTACAAAATAGTTTAAACAAACTAATAGATGAGAGAATAATTTATATATTAGAATTAGAATTGTTAAATTCTATGGCCTTTTAAATATAAACAAAATATTACTGAAATATTCCGACTTGAAGAAGAAGGAGGAACAAAATTATTATAGGAAGTAATAAATATTTCATAATTCAAGTAATCGCCAAAATAATCGATGAAAGAATTATTTTTGGATGAAATCATAATCGTTATATTCGTTAGCCAATTTAGATCTAGACAAAATATCATCAAATATTCCAACTTGAATATTAACGAAATGAAGAAAAAAAGAGAAAGAGTGAGAAAATGATAGGAACTAATTAATATTTCATGATCAAATTAGTTTCCCCAAAATAATCGATGGCAGAATTATTTTTTGGATGAAATCAGAATCCTTAAATTCGATTGTCCGTTAATACATATACAAACTGTGATTGAAGTATTCCAACTTGGCATTAATAGGTTAAAGACAGGGTTGACATGACACATCAAAAACTTGTCGAAAAGCGTCAAAAACTGTCATAAAATGCCGAAATCTGACCAAACTGTCAAAAACCTGAAAGAATTTATTTTTTTTTGTCATTAGGGACGTTTTATAAGATAGTAAATCAACATTATATACTACTATAATCAGTGATCGTCAATAATTATTTGATCTCAACTTAATTTTTTTTCTTTTTATTCTTAATATTTGTTATTACTTATATGCAGAGGTGCGGAATATGTCCAATCGCGTGAACAAGGTTTTGATTAAAATTCAGGCAACCCTGGGGAAACGTTCAGTCCAAAAAATTCTTACAAAATTTTTTATAGTTAAAAAATGTGCCTCTTGTTAAAAAATATTACGTGTCAAATTGCGTATTTATTAATGGAATTCCTCAAATTTATGATGGACCCTTGAATTTAATTTAATAAATTATTAATATTTCCATATATTTTGATTTATAATATTTTTAATACATACGCTCGTTTATTCGAGAATTGTGAAAAAATCAAAGCAATTCTTTTCTTGTTTTTGTTATCAAAATTTTTTAGCAATATATAAATTTTACTTACCAAAAATATTTTTAAAAAGTTATCGTACTAAAAAAAAAAAAATGCTAAATTTTCGGTGAAATTTTGATTAATGAAAAACTTAGTTTTGAGGAAATATTAGGCTCTGATAATTTTCTGCACTCTTTTTTTGAACAAGAATGTTTGTCATGTTTTCTTTCGTATAAGATGATTGTGTTTCTAGTTTCATTTTCAAAAGTTAAAAAAATTAACGGATTGGATAAAATGCTATTTTGCGCATTTTTATTTATAATTATTTAATATTACATAATTATCAATTAATTATTTAATATTACATAATATTATATAATTATTTAATATTGACAGCAATTGCCAAAACAAAAAGAGAGTTTAATGTCAAAATAATTGATTGATCACTTATAATTTTATATGTAAGTTTATTTATAAATTCCCCAGACTTATAATAGCTAATAATTATCCTCACGACAAAATTTTGGGTTTTTGACGATTTTCAACTATATCTAAAGGGATTTTGGACATGACAGAGAAAACCATGGTTAAAACCAGATAAAAAAATCAATCGTCAAAAACTTGTGAATCCTGGTTAAGGACGAAAAAGAAATGAAGAAAGTTGGAATGTAATAAATATAACTACTAAACTTTTCCGCACAAGAAATTTTCGCAGAAATAATAGATGACAGAAAGATTTATTTTATTAAAATCAGAACCATTACTTTCAATTTCTTACATATAAAGCATAGAAATAACCAATGAAATAAACGGTAAAGTAATTGAAAAATAATGATTTACGCGTGAGATAGTAATATAAATTTTATCTTAGAATGAAATGATTTAAACACTACGTTTTCACTCCATTTGCAACACGCAATTTTTCTTCACCTAAAAACTGTCAGCAAACATTTTGCTTTTGAATTTATAATTCCAACTCCACATATGTAATTTACAACGCAGAAATTTTCAGTTTACAATCTCAACCAAAATCTTATGACTTTTATTTTTTTTTTAGGTTGTAGAAATGATGGTCGTTGATCCATGCAAAAACATTAAGTTATTCCGTAGATCCTATGTTAACCTTTAATCTGTAATTATTACAATGATCTTAAAATATGTCAGAGAAACCGAAGGTTACGCGCTGACCCGCATCGCTATTTTGAGTGACCCATTGGACAATTAAAGCCTGGAAATCGCCTCTTAAAAACTGCATAATTTAACTTGAAGTAAATAAAATATTTGTGATAAGTCTTATGTCATAAAATATACAGCTCAGTTTGCATCAATTATTATAGATTAGATTTTTAATGTTGCAAGAAATAAATACAGAAATGAAATAGCAAATAATTGTTAAATACTAGTAGTAATTGATTTGTTATTATATAATTGGTAGTAAATATTTTATTAACAGTTACTGTTCGTATTTAAAAAGAATGACTTTTAAATTTACACATGGCATATTTTATGTGTAAATTTATTTGTAAACTTTTAAATTATTATACTATAAATAGTATTAATTAATAACACTATAAAGTTATAGTATAATTAATTAATACTATAAATTGTAAATTTATTAGTATTCTTACATATTTTATAAGCAAGCAGCTTATTGTCATAATTGATGTAACATAAGCTAAAAATATTAATTAAATAATTAAAACATCTAAATCTATTAATCTGAAGTTTCAGAAAATTTAATTTGAAAGAAGAGTAATTTTCATTTTAATGACAACAACCATTTATCAATAAATAAATCTTATAATAACTAACGACAAATAAATAAATTGTATGAAACATACAAAAACAATTTAATTTGAATAGAATGTTTTAAAAATATTACTTGATTTTCATCTTAAGCGTATAGCTTTACAAATAAGTGTGAAAAATAAGAAAAGAAATTGTAGCAACCTTTTTTTTTTTCCTTATATATATAAAAAAACGGAATGAAATCTTTTTGACTTTGGAGTATGAAAATTTGAATTGAATTTTCGGGCGGATTATTTTTCTTGTTGTAATTAAACAAATTCATATATTTAATTTTCGATTCATGATTTGAAATTTTTTTCTTTCAGATAGATTATAATATCACTAATTCAGTTCAGAATGAGAAAAGCATGTTTTCTGCAACAATACCGGTTTCCGTAATGTTACTCAATGCAGAAAAATAATATGGAGTTGAAAATTCTGAAATAGTTTCCCTATAACTCAATAGATTGAGAAAAAATTTATTAAAAAAAAAAACACTCGATTTCGTCCATTTTTTGGGACGAATAGGAACTAAAGTTTAAATAAATATTATACATTATATTCTAAATAACATATCACCATATGTGATTCAGAATGTAATGCACTTATTTAAAGAAAACAAATGAATTGTGAGAAAATTAAACAAATGAAGTTATTTTAAGACATAATTTTGCAATTATTCGAAAAAAAATTTCATAAAAAAGCAAGTATCTAAATATGTTACAAATAAAACTAAAAGAAATGATTATCTATAATTTAATTTGTTTAATTACGAAAATTGATAGCATACACTCCTTCAAATATTAGATTGTATCTTAATTAAAAAATATACCTATCACAGATTATTTTAGATTGTATCTTAATTAAAAAATATACCTATCACAGGTATGACAAATCAATGAGTGGAAGAATCAAACGTTTATTTCTATGAATTTAAAGAAAAAATATCGAACTAAATTAAGTGTAGAATTATATTTTAAAGATAGTTTATTTAAACAACCACAAATATTAAAAAAGGATAAAGTAAAATGTAAGAGTATGTTCCATAACTGGGGATATTTCATACAAGTAGCTAAACTTGAAATTTTAAAATTAAAATATTATCGAAACACTTTTTTCAAGAACAAAGTTAGAAACTTCAAGTCAAAAGAAATTATGAAATAATCTAGCTTAAAGAACAATAAAAATTCATAAAGTTGACTAATGAAAAATGCAAGAAAGAGAAATAATGAAACAAATAAAATATACTGACATATTATAAGTGAGAAATTTTACAATGATTACGTAATTAATTTTAATTATTATATATAATTACGAAATATTATAATTACAAGTTAAGCATATTGGAAAATTGCTTATAACTTTCATAGCTTAAAGAAAATTTAATTTGAAACATAAAATTATTATTTGAGAAAAAATATACATATCATTTTACATAATGCTTGAATTAAGGAAATAAATGCAAAATATTTGTAAATTACTTTACTGAAAAAGTATACAATATTAATGTCTGAAAGTAATAATTAAAAACCGATAGCTTGCTATTATTTGACTAGAGTAATTTTCAAACGAATTTATAAATTACTAGGAACAAACAAGATCAATTTATTATTTCATAAAAATGTATTATTTAACAAAATAATAATATGATATACATAAAGATAATACAAAAATCTCCACCTCATGTCTCAATGAAAAAAAAAAAAAAAATTCAGTCTCATTTAAATAAAAAGGAATAGCAAGTAAAAATTGATAGTTTATTTATATTTTTTTGTAGTTTACTGAGTTTATAAATTATTAACAATTAATTATTATCAAGATTATATTAAATAAGATTAAAAGACTAAACTTATTATTAGAAATAAAAATTTCAGAAAATACTATTATGACATACCTATCATAACGGTGATGCAAAAATCCCCACCTCATTTCTCAATAAATAATCCTTAAATGCTCATCGATATCTGCTGGACTTTCTGATAAATTACTGATAATTCCACACTTCATTCCTCTTGCTCTGAAGAAACATGTTCCATTCATGGAACAAAAAAATATTCTAACAACTTTTCTTTCAGGAAGAGAGGAAGAAAAAAAAGGGAAGAAAAAACAAAACAAATAAAGCTCTTTCTTTGGGCAGACGATATCTTTGATGAAAAAGAAAGAAAGAAAAAAACACCTGCACAATACCGCTGACCAGAAGGTGGCGTTGTAAATAGACAGTTCATTAACCCACTGACCCAATGATGACTGCTTACAAATCATTTCATAAAGAGAGTTTTCCATTTCTTCAGTTGACTCGCTTTTGAAAGAAAGGTACTTAAATTAAAAGAGGGCTGACACTTTGAAGCGCGTGAGAAAACAATAAAGTACATCCGTCAATAGAGGCAAATGAGTTATTTGCCAAGGAAAAGTCTCTGCATTATAAATTAATTTTAAATAGTCTTTTTCCAAACTCGCCGTGGATTGTGACACCCTGTTTCTGTACATGTTGAGTACACGTTTATTTCACAACAAATGTTTTATTTTAATATGTATGCTTATTTATTTATTGCTCTAAAATGTGTTTCAAGATCTTAACCAAAATGATGTGACTTAACGATATAATAAAATTGTTTACCAATTAAATTCGCTGATATTTAACATAAAATAAAGAGTTTTCTATTTGTTTCCGTTTTCATTGATTGCAGTAAATTGAATTTGGATTCATAAGGAAAAATGTTCATTATTTCTATTTTAAAAAAAAGAAGAAAAAAAGAAATATATCTTGAACTTTCTTGCGTTTTTTATTTATATAAAATGTGTACTATCATTAAATTACAAATTAGTTCTAAGACACTTAATTTATTATGAAATATAGAACATTTCAATTTAATATTCCAAACTATTAAAGATCTTTTGGTTCATATAAAGGTTCACAAATTTCATTTATATGCAGTGCGTTTAAAAGAATATGTACTATGCATTTAAAAGAAAATGTAAACTGTGCTTTTCAAAGTAATTTTTTTTAAGCAAGATTTGAGTTCTGTAAGCTAATTATCTTTTGCAGTTATTCCCTATTTGAGAAGTAATAATGAGGCAATAATGAATGTTTTTAAACCTTTTAGGATTAACAGTACATGGTTGAATTTACAGTTGTTTTTTAGTATAAAAAATATGACAGCAGGAATCTATGAGAAAATAACAATGACAGTAGGTGTGTGTCACAGATTTCGCAGCAGTTTTCCAAGAACGTAAGACAATAAAAGAATTCTTAAATTGTATAATACATAGTTGTAGGGACATATAGTAAAAGTTATTGACATTCGAATTTTAACAGGTTTTTGACTCTTCAATTCAAAATTGTTTCAAATAATTAATAATGAAAAAAAAGTAGTTGATCTTATATACTGCCCGATCCAGGTAACAGGTAAAAATTTAATTTTCTTACTCGGCTGATTGCGGGCACCTGATAAAAATTATATATAGTATATCCTTGCCGGTTGCGGGTGTCATGTCGAGTATTATAGTAGTTATTCAAAACTATATAGAAATCATGTTATTTTCTATCGAATAAATATTTTACAAGATATAATTTTTAGTAAATTTACTGTGCAATTATATAAATGTAAGCATGAGTATTTATTTTTATAATTTTTAAGTTTAAGAAAAAAAAAAAAAAAAAGATTTAAAAATGTAGTTTGAAGAAATTTGGAAAAAATTGGTCGACTGTTAGACGTAAGGTTTAGCTATGTAAGCCTATGGTGCCTTTTACTTATTTTGAATTACCATTTATTTAGTTTTAATTTCACAGAGCCTATTTTTTTGATTTTTTTCTTTAAATTAAATTTAAATTTTTAACAACATTTATTATTATAGTTACAGTTAAACGAATTAGATAATTTTTAAAGTAATTTAATAAAATGGTGGTATATTGATTGATGACTTTAAACGCAATTTATGTGCAATAGGAGTTACTTAATTAAAAGTTTTGAACTTTATTGATAGTTGGATTGAAAATTTTTCAGTTGAACTAGCTCGTATTTCGGTTCAAAAATTGCGCGAATAAGCTTTTACAAGAAATTTTTTTTTAAATGTTTTCAAATTATGCTTCTAGTTAAGTTTCGTAAAAATAAAAAAAAATTCGAAAACTTTATGGGTGTGTTTTCCTTATTAATGAAATTTGTTGAATTGATTAATACATTTATCTGTAATTTCAAAATAATTTTTCGTTTAAGCAAACATGAATTATCTTTCCATCAATAGACATCAATAGTTTTTGAATGAAAAGTCCAGTCTTGCTTTCACTGAGAAAAATATACTCATAATTTTTCGAATCTCGAAAAAGTTTTAAATCGGATTCTGTAAGCTTACATCTAGGCTCTGTCGTTTAGTGAAAAAAAAAGTCCTCTTTTTTTTGTTTCTGTTTTTGGGAATAAGAGTTTCCGGTTTAGTTCTCAAAAACAGAACATTTAGCGAGCGTTTATTATTGTTATGATATTGAGATCCATTGATAAAAATCGTGGTAGAGAATAAAAAAAAAATATTGAGAAAGGTCCTTATTTGAGTTAATAAATTTTGTCAAAAATCAGCTGATGGACTCAGATTTCTACTTAAATAAGCATAATTTTAGAGCACAATTAAAGTTTTTTTTGTATTTTCTATTAATGACCTTTAGTGTCAGAGACAGAAAAAAATTTTCTTTTATTTTCCTTAAATCAATTAAAAAATATTATGAAATCAATGCAAGTTAAAAATATGTTTTTTTTATCTATAAAACATTATGTTGTAATATAATTAATTCATTTTTCTTATGTGTGAAATAAAGCTTAACAGTTCAAAATAAATTATCGGTTTTCACTCTGAATTAGTTACTGCTAGAGATACAATATTTTTTTTTTTCATTCATAAAACATCATTTTGTAATATTAATTCATTTTCTGCTCATTTATTTTTTCTATGTGCAAAATAAGGTTTAACAGTTCAAAATAAATTATGGATTTTCACTCCGAGTAAGATATGTTACTGCTGGAGATACAATAAATTTTGTTTTCATTGTGATCAATTGTTTTTTCAATTTTATTTGTTAATAAATCAGTATTAGAGTTATACACTCTTGTAAAATGTATTATACCTAAAACAGTAATTTCATCATTTTGTAATATTATTAATTCCTTTTCTGTTCATTTATTTTTTCTATGTGCAGAATAAGGTTCAACAGTTCGAAATAAATTATGGATTTTCAATCTGAACAAGATATGTTACTGCTGGAGATACAATTAATTTTGTTTTTATTGTGATCAATTGTTTTTTCAATTTTATTTGCTAAAAAATCAGTATTAGAGTTATACACTCTTGTAAAATGCATTATACCTAAAACAGTACTTTTAGCTTAAATGATTTATAAATTAATAAACTTCATGGGTTTCAAAAACAAATATTGTTTTTGAAAAAAAAAGCAGGAGCGAAATTATGAGAAAGTTTATAACCAAAAAGAAATTTGTGTAGTTTAGAAACCAAATAATTATCGATTGCAAACAAAACATTAACCTGGTGAAGTAACAAAGAAAACTTATGCGAGTTAAACCTGGAAGCACTATTTCACCGAAAAGAAATAATAAAGGCCTGAATGACTTCATCCTGAATTTGAAAATAGTACCAGAGTAAAAATAAAAAGGACTATTTCTCACTCTCACATCATAAATTATTTTTAATAAAAAAATCAAAACTATAATTAAATTTAACCAATATAAAGGAAACAGAAAGTTTCGCAAGTGAAATCGAATCGCATGCATGGTTGAAGATCGAATTTTATCACCTCATCAGATGATCCATAAAGGAAAGTACTGATGAGATAAAACTGTTTTATTTTGGTCATTAATAAAAACAACTGTTATATTTTGTTCTCAAATATAATATAAAGTTAAAAGGTTATCACCCTAAAGATCAAAATAGAACAATTGTAAAAACTAATATTTTACTTCTTCACGGCATTCTAATTCTGCCCGTTAATCGTTTTCTTTCGATTTCTCTTCTTCGCTTTCTTTCTTTTATCTGCCTTTTTCAGCAAGAATTCTTTTCAGATAAAAATGTATATGAATTCGTTCAGTAAACTGAAGATTCTCAGATTAGGAACTGTTTGTTTCTATTGAATCTTTATGAAAGAGTATTTATGTTTTTGTTTCGGAAGTTTACAGAAGGACAAGGTAATTGGTCTTAAAATAAACTCTACTCGTCTAAAGAAAGAAGTAAATAAAACAGCTCAACTGAAAAAATACATATATATATATATATATATATATATGATATATATTGAAGCAAAGCATGAAATTTACCACTAAAATGTTTGAAGTGAACTTCATTACATCACACCTTTGGAAAGTGAAATTGTTGCGAGAGTCACACTGGTAATTATATTCTAAAAGAAATATAAGTGTCCATCTTAGATTTAAAAATTAGCTTTATAGTTTGAAGAAAAATTTCATACTTATAATAGAGAANTATATATATATAGATTTTGAATAGAAGTTACGGCGAACTAATTTAATAAACCATTAAAAACAGCATCATTTATGAGCATTAATAATATAATTTAATGCAAAACATAATTTTAAATATCTTTACGTTAAGTAAATATCTGTCAAATATTTTTGGAATTAATAATATGATCGAAAACTTTCAGAATTGCAAAACATTCAGATTTTTACTACATTTCATGGCAAATTTTTAATTAAAATTTGAGTGAAATCATTTGAAAAATTTCTGAGTTATGAAATTTAAAAAAAAGTCGTATTCTTAAATTTTTATTATTTGAGAATTAATCAAAAATACTCATTACTTGAGAATTAATTAAAGTTTGGATTTTGTAATTTAAAATTACTTTGATTAAATTGCTGTTTTCCTGTCAGTTCAAAATTTGTACTTACAATTATTATATTGAATGATTAAAAATAAATAAATATTTTTTTAATCATGAAATAATCATTGGATGAACACAATGAATCTATATCTTTGGATATAATTTAGATCACTATTTAGTAGATAGAGATAATATAAGGATAAGGAAAAATCTTTATATTATTACGCAAAAAAAACTGGAATAAACAATTAGTCAAAACTTCAAAGCTTTGCTGACTAAACTATTGGGAGCATATTTTCCAGATTGCAGCGGTCCTCCCCCTGAATATTTTAAGGATCATATTCGTCGTAAATTTAGAGAAATTACGCTTTTGTGTCAGACTTCATAATTTAAAATATTGTCTACTCAAATCAATTAGTATATTTAAAGTTAGACACTCGAACCACTAGAATTGCATTTAAGTATGTAAAATTCCGATCATATTCGTCCGATCATTTTGCTCTCTGTGAATATTTTAAGGATCATATTCGTCATGAATTTAGAGAAATTACGCTTTTGTGTCAGACTTCATAATTTAAAATATTGTCTGCTCAAATCAATTAGCATATTTAAGGTTAGACACTCGAACCACTAGAATTGCATTTAAGTATGTAAAATTCCGACCATATTCGTCCGATCATTTTGTTCTCTGTGAATATTTTAAGGATCATATTCGTCATAAATTTAGAGAAATTACGCTTTTGTGTCAGACTTCATGATTTAAAATATTGTCTGCTCAAATCAATTAGTATATTTAAAGTTAGACACTTGAACATTAGAATTGCATTGAAGTATGTAAAAATCCCATCACTAAATCAATTTTTTTTCCTTTCAATTTGTGTCTTGTATGTAGTTAACTGAGAAAATTCTTTTAATCGGGAACCTTTGACTCCTGCATGATATTTATTATTTGTTAATTCTTTTATTTGCCGTATAATACACAAATCAGTAATGTAAAACACAAATAATTTAAATTGCAAAACGAGTTTTTTTAATTTTTTAATTCGACTATTATTTAGACTAAGAGTGTGTTAGCAAAAAATTAAAACTAACCCTATATTTTAATTTGAAATAGTAAAACATAATGTCAGACAAAAATATTAAAATTTTGGCTAACACTTTTTTGTAATATTCATTATTTCCTTTTTGGTATTTCTGAAAACAAAATATCAGTTGTTCTATTTCAAAGAAAGCTTTAAAACAGGACATTAAAAACTACTTTTTCGGTGTTTCATTTTAGTACAATTTTATGACCTTTGCACGGTGAACAATAAAACGGCAAATATCGTTCAAGGCCATATTAAAATCATTCAAGAAGCATATTTACGCAACATTCAACGGCAAGTTAAATGTTTGTCTCATCGTTTTATTCCACAGCAGCAGACATCACGACAGCGAAACTGTCATCTCAAAACAGCAAATCATAAAACAGCTTACAAACCATCTGCATAAAATGACCCACGGGACCGAATTATTTCCGGTGAATAGGAAAGAGGACAAGAGCAATTCGAACACGATGTAGGAGTCGACTTTCGCATGTAAACTTCTTCGTAATTAGGACAACGTGGGGTTGGATTATTTCATGAACGGAAAACATCACCTGACAATTCCCGACTTATGAGTTAAGGCGCTTTTGTTTAAACGAAAGTTCGTGTAGAGCGCCTAAAATAAATGTTCGAAAAGGCAACATTTCTAAAACTTCAAAGTCTAAAAAGTCATTGAATTGCGAAAATAAACTAGTAGAAAGAATGGATCGGATCGATTTATGGTGCTTATTTTTAGCATATACTCAGACGTGCTTTTGAATAGAGGTCATAAGATAAAGAAATATAAGTTTTCTGATACCCTTAATATCACCATTACTGTCTTCATGTCGCTCATAGATGGCACAATTTGATGGGCATTAACCGAAAATCATTAAAAATAGTTTAGTTTGAATGCACGATGTGATTTAAAAACAAATGCCTTACCAAATTTAAACAACTCCACCGTTGAAAGACTGTAGAAAGACATAGGTAAAAAATGAAATTCGAGGTATCGGGGGTGTTCCGCAATAACCCCCAATAATGTATAGTTTTTAGTCCTTGTCAAAGTGTAAACAATAGGGACCTCTGTTAAGACAAGGAAAGAGCAAAAAACGCAATAAAAATCAGTAAAATCACTAGTGAAGTAGGTGGTTCCGAAAACTTCAAAACCAGTTTGATTGCCTGGAAACATCTAGAATAGGCGTGTCCTTTTTACCTTTAGTATTACCTTTATTAATTATAATTACCTTTTAACTCCTGCTTTGCCTGGCTATTATACAGGTTTTGATGCTGTCAGTCCCGTTATCCTAAGTTAGTTAGATTTCGATAGCGATTTTATTTTTTCCCCCTGGCTTAATATATTAATTCGGGATCGATAATGTGTTTTAATTTTGGGCGTTAACTCATTATGCAACGCCATGTATCGTTAGTTCAAGAAACAACATCTTGCTACTACAAACTCAGTAATCATCAGTTAATGGCTAAAATGATTTATAGAAAGTCATTTCTAGTTTTGCATTTTAAAAAACTAGTATGACAGAAAATTTGTCGTAAAATACCGAATTTATGAATTCGGAAACTAAATTAAAATTTTTATTATAAAAAATATCAAAGAATTTCAAACTGTAGAAAGGAACACAAAAATAGAATAAGTTTTTTAAAATTAATAAAGAATTTTTAAAAAAAATCCTATTATTAAATAACTGAAGGAATTGACATTCTGAGTTTCTGAATATTCTCAGCTTCAGCTTCTCCTCAGAGTTTAAGCAATTTTTTAAAATAATTGTCAGCAACTGACAAAGAAATAAATTAATCTTCAGGAGAGAACATTTTTTTTTTTTTTAAATATCAAAATAACTTGCATTAATTGCAATGTTGATGAAATGCATTGAATAAAAACATTTTTAATGACTGAGACTCCAATGAGTGTTACGCACGATCATGCGTGTGTATTACAATTGTTGAATGGTTGTTTGTTTTGTATTGTATCAGTGTATGTATATGTATCAAATTTCATTAAAATCGGCCAAGTAGTTCTAGAGATAATCGATAATCTGTAAATTCTCTTAATTTCTTATACCAGTGTATTTGTTTTTAGAGGACTTAAATATGTTCGTAAAATATTTTTTTAAAAATTCATTTGTTTCGCTTTTTGGAACATAACGTGGCCTAACAGTAAGCTTTGAACTCTTTTTTTTATTGGAGAATTCGCTTTAATATTATTCATTCCGACTAAATGTCAAACTTTCTTCTCACACCTTGAATTCAATAAAATGCCACTTTCTTCGCGAGCTAGGAAGTTTATTTTATTGAAATTTTGGCAGGAGAGGTAGGGTTGGATCCTCTTTGGAATAAATTTAAAAAAAAAAATTAAATATGAATGCTGAGAATTTAAATTTCAATAATGTGTAACAAACAAGCATAGTTTATTAAACGATCTTAAAAGAAGTGTTTTAATAATTACATGGGTTNAAAAAAAAAAAAAAAAAAAAAAAAAAAAAAAAAAAAAAAAAAAAAAAAAAAAAAAAAAAAAAAAAAAAAAAAAAAAATATATATATGCACCTTTTAAACACTCAAAAAATATTAAGAACTTTAAAAAAATAACATAATTAGGCAGGTTTAGCAAGTTTTCGACAATTGACGATATTATCTGGCTTTAACCGTCATGCAGAAAAAAAAAATCCTTTAGACATAGCTTTTGACAATTGTCAAAACCTGGGTTTTTGTCTGATTTCGACACTTTTCATCAGGTTTTTGATGTCTTAAGTCAAAACTTAGTTTTCGACGTCAAAGTAATTAGGATAAGCGCACTAATAAAAAAAATTTCTTTTCTCTATTGTTGAAAGTTCTTCACAAAATAACAACACAACAATGTTCTTAACAAAAGGAGCAATAATTTCCAAAGACTTTACATGATCATGATAAAATAACTAGTTTCTGACTAAATGGAAATTTCGAGGTGAAGGACCCTTGGGATTCTTAACTGCTCTGGGGATCCACATGAAAATACGTAATTAGTGAATGATTCCAAGATACTGATCTATAAATAGAATATCGCGAGAAGGCCATTAGCTTGCCAGTGAGTTGATAAGACTAAAGAGCGTCATAAACGATGAAATTAACAAGAGAAAAAAAAAATTTCTATCACTATTAGGGGAAAAAAATATTGACACTATGTTTTGTTGGTCCCCGTAATCAGAGAAAATTCGAGAAATTTTTGGTTCGATTTGAGGGAAGAAAATGAAGTCTGAAATTAAGAATTTCTTGCAAAGTGCAGCAGAGTTGCACGCGAGAGTTCAAAAATCCTTCATATTTAATCCAGATCACTAAACGCACTTGAGGTCCCGCAAGTATTTCATCAAACATATAAAACGAATGGCGTTTTCATGCACTACGGACGGACGGTCCGCCGAAATAGATTGGGGTTGAATTAATAGTGAAAACGTTGAATAGAACAATGTCTTTTTGCATAATTCGTCGCGAAAACATGGTAAAGAAAAAATATCTCACTTTGGAAAAGTAAGAATTGGACTTTTTTAAAACACCCTATGTTACAAAAAGCACCTTTAAGGGCTTTTCAAAAATGAAAATCAAAAGTAAGCACTGCTACGCACCTTCATCAACGTGCAAGAGTGTGCCCCTTGGTTCTGTACAAAATAACACAGTCATGTTTTTTTATTATATTTAATATATTATGTAATATAATGCATCATAATTGTAGCATGTAGTCAACCAAAAAATTTTGATTTTTCATAAATAATAGGACAAATGACTAAATAATGACTAAAACAAACTTTAAATTAAATTTCGTTTCTTGTTTTTAATAAAAATATTTGGAGGAAAAAAAAAGAAATGCTTTAAAAGCAAACTTTATTTACAAGTGACAAACAAATATGGTTCATATGGTTAGTAATCACATTACAATGTACAGAAAAAAGGATAAAGAATATAAGCTAATGAGCATTTAAACATTTTATTGGATTTTACAAAATTCAATTTAAAAAACTTATTTAATAAGAAGAACACGAATTCATTATATTTGAACTGATTCATTTTAGAAATTCTGTACAATCACTTAACTTTTAAGGTACATGGTTTACTTTGTCTTCAGTCTGTAACTAAGCATAATCATATCAAACATATATGAGGCTTAAAGTTGTCCATATATCTAAGCTTTTAAGGCAAGTTCTAAATTATTTTATAAATATTTATTCTAAAAAATTAAAAAAAAGTAACATCATAAATGGGTGAGTTTTGAAACTTCAAGTCAATGAAGAGAGCTCCAAATTACTTTTATTGTAACATTACCTAATTCATTTTGGTTGTAAACATTGGTTTTAAGCAGATTTTTTAAACAGTTGATATCTTATGAAAGAAATATCCCAAGAAAACTGAAGCGGAAAGTATAATTTAAAAAAATTTTTTTCGCTTCATAGCTGAAATGTAAGAAA
Source organism: Parasteatoda tepidariorum (assembly GCF_043381705.1). NCBI lineage: Eukaryota > Metazoa > Arthropoda > Arachnida > Araneae > Theridiidae > Parasteatoda > Parasteatoda tepidariorum. The sequence continues at coordinate 67,364,553 of NC_092204.1, read as the reverse complement.
AGTCGACACCACTACTTTTCTGAATGTGAGAGTCGAGGTAGAAAAAGCACAATCATGGAAGGAAAAATTAAAGACATTTTTGCTTCCAAGTTCACAATGGCATTTTTTTTAAAAATTTCCTTCTATAGGTTAATTTTATGATTCAATTTCTAATTAATGGCAAATTTTTTCAATGGTTTAATTTTACAATACTGTTTTGCTCTATTAAAGTTTTCATCACTCCCATGTAGTCATGCTGAGAAAAGAGCAACACAAGCAGGGAGAAACAAGTCAATATATCTTCTATTTTAACTATGAAGCTAAAAAATTAGCTATGAAGTAAAAAGGTAAGTAGAAGTACATTGAAATAAATCATGCTAAATAATATTAAATATAATCATATTATTCATAAACATGTAAAAAAGTTTCATAGACATGACATTTGATAATCCTTATTATTTTTTTTTAAAAGATTCTTATTTAAATATTTAAAATAAATCATTTAGAAACTTAGAGACTATTCACACTGTATCTGGCTTGAGGGGTCTGCATTAAATGAACTAAACAGATTCATTATCACCCATTACATATTTAATTTGAATTTTTATTTCAATAATAAAAATCTCCAATCTCTTAATTTAAAATGAATTAAACTTTTTCAACTATTTTAATGACTCAGAATCAGCTCCACTGTCACAGAACTTAGGCTATCTTCTATTTTTTTTTTCCAATAAGGAAATAAAATTTTTGTTAAGAATTAAATAATGAAAAAAAAAAATTATGTTAACTAAAACTGTTTTTTTTTTTGGATTAAAATCCTCCTCAAGAAATAAATTACATTTGATCGATCGAGGTTCTATTTTATTATCCAAGAAGGTATCAATTTTTAAAATTATTTTGCAAACAAAATTAACATACACAAAATTAACATCAAAATAAAACAGCATTCCTGATGACTAATAAATTTTAGTAATATCAAAACGATTTTGAAATAAAAATCTTTCTGGTAAAATGCATTAGAAACTTCTCTGAACAAAGCAGATAAATTCTAACTTTTGCAACTAACTGTATTTCAATATTTTTAATCAAAACTTTCTATAACCTCATAATAATAACACATTTTACACAATAGTAAAAAACAGAGTTTTGTTTTTTACTACTCACAACTATATTGGAACTTGACCAGCAGTACATTATTGAAAATATAAATGCATTTAAAAATTTTTGCCCAAAATCAAATTTTAAAAAAATTACATTTGAATTTCAATATCTTAGTACTAGTATGCAAGTACTTTAAATAATTTCAAAAAATTATTCATCTTATTTCTATAATATATTATACATACTATTTCCAAAATTTGCGTTTGCGTTTGTCAGCAAAATTATGATAATCTTTCTTGTTCCTATAATACCAATAATATTTATATTTATACAAAATTTACATTTTTATCACACATTATGTTGTCAGCAAAATAAAGATCTAGCTTGTTTCTATACTAAAATAATACATAGTAACATGAGTAAAATACATAGTAACATATTTGCATTTTATTACATGGGAGTGAGCAAAATAATGATGATCTATTTAACTTTTTTTAAGAGATGTATCAGGAGGGGCTAGAGAAATTTAAAGTTTTGAGAAAAGTAAGGTTTGAAATCTTTTAATACTATCCAATTCCTCCACGATTGCTATTAGTAAAACCAATTGTAATTGCTTAAAAATAATAAATCATTATTAGTACACAATTATGACAATGAAAATGTCAAAATAATACCATTCATGCCCCAGTTTGAATGCTAAGTTTAGCAGGATATACATAAAATTCAAAAATAATATATTACTATTATTTTTAAGCATTAAAAGATGATACAGAATCTATGTTAAAAAAAACATATAAATGAATTACCAAAACTTTTTTTTAAATGTTACATAAATAAGGATTTTCAGTAAATAAATTTATCTAACCTTGGGTGTAGCTGGTTTTTATCTCAAAGCAGGACAGGCATTAGCATGTATTAAAAAAACAACTTAACACAAAAGATATAATTGTTCAAATGCCACAGTATTACCATTTTCAAATAATATAGCCTATTTCATAAACCATGTCAATTAACGAGGACACAATTTATCTAACTTAGCAAAATGAAAGATAAGATTTTGAATATAGAAGGGAAAAAAATTTGTCAAGAAAAAAAAAATCTAACAGTTGGCCATAAAAATTAATCACTTAATACCATAAAAATCATGCCATAATTTTACAACTGGAATTTTCAAAATATAAACTAAAGTGGTATTTGAGAAGAAATCAACCAAATTAATATTTTTAGCCTTTTCATTAAATTCTTACATGACTGGACAGGTTGCACATAAAAGGCAAATATTCAACTTTTTTTCCTCTTTCAAACAAATTTAAAGCTTAATAAATTTCTCTAAACTACTCAAAATAACAATAGCACATTGGAAAAAAAAAGAAGTACTGGATTTTCAGACTTAAATCAAGTCCAGTTTTTTTTTTTTTCCATTTCAAAATTCAAATTAAGAAAACGTTTGAGAAAAAAATCAAATTTACAAAATGTGTAACATTTTTAATCTTTAAATTTATTTTTATGCTATTAGTTTACATAATTGAAGGGAAAAATAATAAAATATACTTCCTTTTAAAGAAAATTAAAAGTTTTTAAAGCTTAATAAATAACTCAAAATCAAAGCTAACAATTGCTTTGTTTTGTACCATGACATGCTAATATAGCAAACCCAATTTGTGATTTTTATACTATCATTTTAATACATTCATAAAGAACACATTGTAAAATAATAAAGAATAAAAATTAAAAACTAACAAAGAAACATTTTTTCACCAGGCCAAGTAACATTTACAGAAGGAGTAGTTGGGAGGAAGGATTTATTTATTTGTACTACTTTTATAAACTAATTATATATATTATATCTGAATTATTATTTTTTTTTTGGTAATAATTTCTTTCACAAAAAATATTTAACACAGCTTCTCTGCATAAAAACACGAGAAGTAAGAATAATCGTAAAATTTTAGAATGAACTTAATATGCAAATTTAAACTACTCAAAAAATCTAAAAGGATTGCCAGGGCGAAATGGAGCACGCGCTCGGCCTCTTCCTTGAGCAAGACTTGATATGCTGGGCCTAGTTACAGTTGACGGTGTAGTAGGTCTGGTTATAGTATGAGACACAACAGTTCCATCAGCTTTAGTGTAGCAGATGGAGTAACCAGATTCCTTTGATGCACTAGGAGTTTCAACACCAATGCTTTTATTGAGTGCCTGTATAGCTAATTGCTTTTCCATCATTTCTTCAGCAGTCTCAACACGCACAGGAAGAGGTGGATTGTTAACAGCTTTCACAACTTTCAGTTTCATTGCCTGCAACTGAGTACGCTCAGGAGCAGTTAACTTAACGAGTGTAGCTGAGGGCGTAGAGTGTGGTTCTTTCTGGTTTGATAGTTGTTCGCTCATGCCGGCAACATCTGATAAAAGTGAAAGGTTACAAGATGGCTGCTCTGTTGATTCACCACTGTTGGGCTCAGTTTTTTTAATTTTATTTAGGAATGAGCCTTTAACGAGCTGAATCATTTTAGCAGGCTGAGCATTTTGGAAAGCAGAATTTGAAACTAAAAGGGTGGCGGCACTAGCGGAGGGCACCGTAATAATTGTTGATTTAGAAGAAGTTGGAGACGTTGCCTGATTACTTGCTAACAAGCTTATACCGCCAGAGTTTTTTAAGACACTTAAAGGTGTAGAAGAAAAAAATTTGCTTTGTGGAAATACTGCTTGTATCATAGGCGCAGGTGAAGAAGTTGTCTCTGAAGTTGTATTTTCTGGGGTAGGTGACGGCACCAGACCGATAGAGTTACTTTTTATACTCTCAGCAATAGAATTCATTATAGGCTGGTCTAAGACTGTAGAAAAAGTTATTTCTTTGGCAGCTACAGGCGTGTCAGAAACATTTGTGGGAAAAGTAACCATACTTTCTGAATGGGATTGGGGCTCTTTGGCTTTAGCTTCTAATTCTGCCAATGCTTCTTCAGTTTCTTCAGCTGAAACTGTGTCCTCTGGCTCGGGTGGCGTTAGAGGACGAGGCAAGAAGCTGCTATCTCTCCCAAAGGCTTTTTCTACATCAACAGGATCATTCTTTTTTGGCAAAATATTTTTAGAAAAAGGTACTTCTTTTGGGGCTGATTTAGGTGCAGGTTCTTCTTCCTCAATAAAGTTTATACTTTGGCTGAAGAAGCTTTCTTTTGAAGGTTGTGGAGTTTTTGGAGTTTGTCGAAGAGGTTTAGATACTTGCCTTTTACGCCAATTGCTTACTGATTGTCTTCTTGGTCTCTTTTCTTTTAATTTTTTTACTAAAATAAAAAAGAGTAAAATGAAAATGCAACGCATACAAATATAAAATTAAATGGATTTTATAAATAAAGAGTATAGTAAATACCAAAATTTGCTATTAGCACCTAAAAAACATTGCCAAAGGCCAATTACATGAATTTCTTCTTACTTAGTCCTCATCGATTTAGATATTAGGTGTTTTACTTTACAGTGGAATCTTAGTAATTTAGGCTCAGTTAGGAAACCTAGATATATAAAATTTAACTTTGTGCCAATAATTTCTATAGTTCCTATTTCTTTCCAATAACATTGTTAGGGATCTATATCTCTTTGGTAAAATAACAATCAATTTGTTTGTAAATTTAATAAATAGATTTTGCATTTTTCCTTCTGAAATATTTGCTGCATATTACTGATTTGATTTTTTACTAATTATCTAGACTATCTCAACTGTAAAAATAATTGCACGCAATTTTATAGATCTTAAACAGAAGAATTAAAAGTAAACACATTAATAATGTAGAAACTTCCTATAAATAAAATTCTAGACATAAATTAGGCAGATAAATTGAGAGTAATTATACATTTATAATATAAGAACCTTATATCAATTGAAATTCTAAGTAAAAATTAAGTAGATAAAGAGAATTATTACATTTTTTGGATGAACGAGATGATTTTTCATGAGCTGAAGCAGAACTTGATGTGTCAGAGCTTGAGGGCGAATTTCTAGTTTTTTGAGAAGTGGGTGCCTAAAACAAAATTAAAGTAAAATTAAAACTTTATTTTAATTTAAAAAATGAATTATTTAATAACGTAACGATAGTATTTTAAGCACGTTAAAATATTTATCAAAAAGATAGCTTAAAAAAAAAAAATTTAGTTCAATAACATTACAGATAACGGATGTCCCAAAAAATTTGACGGAATCTGAAAACCTACTGGTGCCTAAAAAATGACTGATGGATTTTGAAAATCAATTAAAATGGAACACAACAAGAAGGTATGGTTTGCAGCCTAATGCTTGGGATACTTAGAAATTTCATCCCATCAGATTGCATATTTAGTCAACTTCCTGTCAATAGGTGGCGCTGCAGACATGCAAGAACTGTAGAGAAAATGAATTCGTGACATCCCTAGATGACATACAATTAGTTAGGGAACACACATGAAGGATTTTGATGATGATTTGCAAATGATAAATATTCAGTGAATATTTATCATTTTGAAGTATCACCCTCTCAAACCACATCTGTGTACACAAGAGGAGCAATTTTCAAACCAAGTCTTCATTTTCTATAGCACCCTATTGGCGGAAAGTTTAACTATATGTGCAATTTGGTGGGATGAAATTTCCTAATTTCTCAAGCATAATGCCGCAAACCATACATTTTAATGGTATTATGTTGTTTTTATTGAATCCATCAAACCCCAACCCATCAGTCATTTTTGAGACACTCAGTATTAGCATGGAATAACATATCATAGATATGCAGATTAATTACTTCAATTAAAATACGCAATCAAATACAAAAACAAGTTTTTCTGAATAAATAATTTTGTCTTAACAGAAGAAGATTCCAAACTTTAAAAGTATTAAAATTTTTAAGTTGTCACAAAAATAAAATAATTTCAAAATAATGATAATTTAAAACAAAAAAAAGCAGTAACTTTTCGAAGAAATATTTATCACTTTTCAAATATTTGTAAAATCCACAAAGCTTGATAATTGTTTATTACCATCCTCAGAACTGATTATTATAGATATATTTACACACATTAAATAATGAAAAGTCATAAATGTTATTAAGATGTGTACCTTGTGCGGAAAGCCGAAGGACAAATTGGATAAATTCCTTTTATTTTTCCAGTATTAAAATATCAACAATAATCATTCTAGAACATTTTAATGTGAGAATAAATTTACAGATTATTGGAAACATCAAATTCTTAGTAATTATTTATATATCATTTAAAAATTTTAAATAATTACTTTTTAATACTATGTTTCCTAATAGAATGACTAATTCCTTAACAGGTTTTAAAACCTTGTTAACACTGTTATTGTCCATATTTAAAAATTTAGAGAACACTAATACTTTTATAAGTGTAGAATTCAATAAATGTTTTTGAGTTTGTATGGAGAAAATAAAGATTTCAACTTTAAATATTATGAGCAAAACACAGGGTTGTAACAAAGATGCAAGCCAACATTATCTGAAATATGATTGAAATGCTCTTGTCTATAATTGTAATTAACAGTAAATTAAGGAGAATATATGTATTAATACTTTAAAGAACTTTTATAATGCAAACAGTATAAGGTATCAACAATTGTTGTAATAGATATGGGAGTTTACCTACGTAGCCTCACCATATTTGAATCATGTAAGAAATTGAAAACATAAAGGGGAGTGTTAAAGGTATTATGGATCATGTTAAAAAAAATAAATATGCTTATATTATAAATACATCGTAATAAATTTCAGTTTTAAAATAATACAAAAGTTACATGCTTTATCAATAGCCCATATAAATGTCTTTATGCCATCATAATATTATACTATCATTTGTTAATTACTGAAAAGTTTTATCAATTTGAAGCTTAGTGTATATATCACTTTTCCTTAATTAATTCAACTATATTTTTAACTTAACAATATTCAGTATTATTCTCCTCAGATATGTGGTATTTATCTATGCCTGTGAATTATATCAATTCATTTTAATTTGTGGGTCGCAATCCTAAATGAGATATTTCTGAACCAATATGAGATATTGGTTCAGAAAAATCTTTACTGAGTTTGGATAATTTTCATATTTAACATATAATCTCTATGTATATTACATACCAAATACCTATATACATTCATGTCAGTTCGATTATGATAAACTTTTCTGATTGAAAATATGTTCTAGGTAAAAAGAAAAGTCTAAGAAATCATACAACACCAGCTGATAATAAAAGAAACGTACAATCAGACTAATAAAAAAAAATTCATAACCAGATGGAAAAAGTATACAAATCAATGTATACCTTTTTAAGACAATAAGTTCATACATTCGATAAGATTAACATATTACATAATTTTCTGCTAAGAGTAAAATATTCTCTTCATATTTAGGTAAAAAAATAATAATCACCTTAAGTTTAAAAATAATAATAACCTTAATTTTAAACTGAATTGTTTAATACCAAGTTGTAAACTATAAAAACTTCTTGATCAAAACATTAACGTAGAATTACGAATGGAAATGGAATGAAAAATGATTTTAATTGACTAAGGAAAAAAAATTTTTTTAACATTGTATTTAATATAAGGTATATATTTTTCAATTACAATAAATATAATATACAGATATATTATATCTAGGTATAATATAATATATTATATATTTTTAAACTGAATTCAGTTTTATGTCTTAATATGTGTAAAAAATATATATGTTTCATTAACAATGTAAATAGAATTGAATCACTTTGTAATAGGAGTAATACATTATTTATTGTAGATACTTTATCGGTTTATAACTTCAAACAGTTTTTAAGCCAACTATTCAACATGCAAGTTAGAAACATGTCAGGCCACGATGAAAGATTTGTAATATTTTAAATATCATTTTAAGTATTTGCAATATTTTTTCAAAAAATTCTTATAATAATTATTAATTAAATATCAAAAGATTAAATTATTTTAATTAACTTGATAATGAATAAACTTAAAATACAAATCAAAGAAATTTGTTTAAAAATAAAGTTTTTTATTTATTTAGACCATCAAAAAAGTCCCTTAAAGAAAGAAAAATTTAATTCTTGCAATAGTTATAACATTTACAAAAAAGAAAAGGAAAAAAAAAGAACTTGAAAAGGAAACAAAATGAAAAATAATACAAAAGAAAATAAAAACTTTATTGATAATAACAAAAATATAACAAAAATATTTTACAAATTAACACCTTTACTTATAAATTTATATCAAATAAATAAAAAATAATTAGTATTTCAAAACAGTATTCAACGGCTACTTTGAACATACAAAAATAAATATAAAATTAGCAAAATGAAACAAAAATATCACAGCCAGAGCTATTTAAAAAATATTTCAGTTGGCAAATCATATAAGATTTGCACAACAATCTCACTCATTTTTAAATCTTTCCAAAAAATATATATACAACTGATAGTCACAATATTATTATTTTTTCTTTTTTACAAAGTTCAAACCTGTTTTGAAACATGATGCCTGGGTCGCTTCCGAACAGGAGATAGTTCAGGAGAATACTCTCTGGGTTTCCTTCTTTTCCTTTTACCTTCATCTTCAGGTTTCCATTCAACATCAATCTCATCAGGTTCTTCTTCCATAATGGGTGTGCAAGCTTTAGTAGAGGTAATAGCTGAAGTCGAAGGCATTTTCACAACAATGGACATCAAAAATTCACTAACTTCATCCTAGTCATAAATAAATATAGCTAAATCTTTGATGCATAATTACTTACTGAAATAAATTTATATATTAAATTAATATTATAGTTTAAATAATAAAAATTCGTTCAAATTTCCCTGAATAATCTTTTTGAGTCGATCAGTGAAGTTAACTGTTTAATCCTTGTTAATGAGGCAAATTTTCGCATAATTTTCTGATAATAAATTGAGTCATTGTAGAAATTAATACAAATATAAAAATACTCAAGTTGATTCTAAAATCAATATTTATTAAATAAGAAATAAGTAATGGAATGTTGGTATGGAATATTTATTGCCTATTGATAGCAATAAGATCAACAAACTAAATAATTTGATATATTAAAAATTTAACTATCAAAATGTATTAAAAGTATAAGGCTATATATCATACAGAAGATTTAAAATCACATTTAAAATAGGCAATGGATCAAACTCCAAATGCTAGAAGTCGGCTTTATGAATCCGACATAATTGGTAGCTCATTTTGATTTCAAAAAAGTGCTTTTCAAGAAAAAACCATTGTAAAGATGCATAATTAAGTTATAAAAAAATATATTACAATATTTCACTTCATATTATTCATAATTACCAATATGCAACGATCAACCATTGTTTGAGTCACACACTCCTGTTTTAACTTTGCAGGGCACATTCTAAGCATATCATCAGCACCTCCTACAACAACTAAACCAGTCTCTGCTTTCATTCGTGATCTAAAATCTTCAATGTCATCAGTAGAACACATGCTTGCACACTGTCCAACAATAAAAAGTGTTGGTACTTGATTATCCAGGAGAGGATCATTCAAATCCTGAATAATGGAAAAACAATTCATTTTTTTAGAAGCATAATTATGTTATAAACCAATTTCTCCCCAACTTAAAAGAATAAATAAAATGGCTTTTAAAGCATGATTCAAATTCTGATAAGTCAAAAATAAATAAATAAATTTTTAAAAAAAAATATTTATATATTTTAGACTTAAAAAAATCCCAAATGATAATATATAATATTAAAAAATGTTATATGCTGCTATTTCAGTTAACTTAACCTTACATTTTGTCTTGGCACCCAAAAATTAAATGACTTAGAAACTTGAAATTGAGAAGATGTGTAGAAAATGTTCATCGTGAAATAGGATGTAGTAAAAAAAAGTTAGTAATAACGTGTGTTCTTAATGGCTTAGGGAAAAAGGTTTAAAAAGTAAAACAAAAGATTAAATAATTAATTTAGAATGAACCATTAAGAATTAATTTAGAAGAAACAATTACAAATTACTAGAATAACAATATCCTGTAAACGGATACGTATCATCTTAAATCGAAAAATGGCCAAAAGTATAGTTTAAATAGATTTGCGTTGTCTCAATAACCTGAAAGAAAAATAAATAGCTGAAAAGGAATGGATTGCCTAGAGTTAAAAAATACATGAGACAGATAAAACAAATACTGAAATGTTAAAACTCACCATGTTTATTCTCACTAAATTGCTAGTTAAATACTAAAAAAATTGCAAATTGTAAAATCATCAACAAAAATATCGCCACACAGGCCATCACTTGAAGAATCAAATTTACACAAAATAAGATGAGAAAGGATTATCTTCTCACAAAAAGGTTGTCGGCATCTTAAAAATCTTACAACAGGACAGCACGCCTCCCTGATGCACCGAACGTACATCAGGAGGCCCAAAATCAACTTCGAATGAATGTTCTAAAAACAGGGGGAAAAGAAAAGAATCCCTCACTTCCACGCTGCCATTACTTTTTGTTGAATACTGTTGCACTTCGGGAACTCAGCTGACAGGTGTCGCTGCGGGAAAAGTTCAGCCTAATCCCATGGCGTTTCAAAAGCTGCTCCTCGAGATAATCTGCTCCTATAGGATCAGTCCATGCAATTTCTTCCTTGTACAAAGCAATACTTAAAGTCTTATATTTTTGCAACCTATGTCTTTTCTTAAAGACATGAAAATTGTTAAACAGTGTTTAACAGTTAGCAGTTGATAACTGGATACTTGCAAGCAAGGTCACGAGTGGGTCAGCTAATCAGGTTCAACCCACACACATATGAACTTGCTGGCAGGTATCCAATTAAATCTGATTCGAAAATTGATTGAGCTTAATAATAATCCCAAGACTTAAGGGTGTAATGTTAACACGCCATGCACAATCACATGATTAGACACAACCATATGATTAGTTGCAAGTACCCACTACAAGTTTAACAACTCAAACTTATAGTAACATAATAAGTTACTATAAGTTTAACAGTTTGTAATTCTTAAACTAATGTTTAAGAATTACAAACTGTTAAACTCATAGTAACTGTTAAACTCATAGAAATGTAACTACAGAATTGAAATTTAATGTTCCGGTAAAGGGGTCATTTTTGTTTATAAATTTAGCACCAAGTTTTTATTCTTTTTTTTTTTTCCCTTTGTTTGAAAGTTTTTGAACATTTTCTCACTTATTTTGCTTTAAATAATGACTATTTAGTCATCATTGTAGGAATATTTATCCAAATTTTTNGCACCAAGTTTTTATTCTTTTTTTTTTTCAAATTTTTTTTTTCCCTTTGTTTGAAAGTTTTTGAACATTTTCTCACTTATTTTGCTTTAAATAATGACTATTTAGTCATCTTTGTAGGAATATTTATCCACATTTTTCAAAATCTTTCTGAGTTCACACTTACGTTAAGGTAAAAAAAAAAAATTCTTAAAAAAAATAAAGAAAGAGATTAGATGTTTCCTGACATAAATAGTAATATTTATGTTGAGATTTTTTAAACAATTTCAACATAATTTGTTGTTTTTCATAATTTTTATCAGGCTAATTTTGATCAGGCGGATATGAAAAACTTAATTTGATATTTAAAGAAAAAAAAACTATCCTATTTGAAATGTTATAATGATGTAATTCTTGTTAGCAAGTAAAATGCTTCTAAATTAAAAATAATTTCCACTAAAATAGATAAATTTTTCGATATTGTATAAAAAATGATAATGAACACACTTTTACTGCATAAAATAAATTTTAAAAAATAAAAAAAATAGAATACTTAATTATAAAAAACTAAGAAAAATTAGACTTACCCCACGAGAACCATTAACTCCAGTTAATGGAAAACCTAAAGAGATAACAGCATCAACTGGAGCTTGAAGAGCAATCTAATAAAAATAGTTTAAAAATTCACTGCAATAGTTAAAAAAGTCATTATAATTTAAAACATTTGTTAACTTATTTTTAATCAATATACAGTATAGTATATTTTTAAATATACTATACTATGCTTTAAATATACTATGCTGTACATATTCTTATAAGTTCATTCATCATTTAAATTTTTCCAAAGAATAATTGCCATAGATGATTTTGAATCAATTGTAATTGATTATTTATTTTCTAAGCTTATAACGATTTTTTTTTCAGGTTTTAAGTTAAATAAATATTCTTATCTTTTGTTTAGGCACTAAATATATATAATTTAAATGTTAAGAAATGGATCACAATCATTTATATAAATAATAAAAAAAGGTCAGCATACATACATGACATGCAATCAATCCTCCTATAGTCCACCCCAAGAGTATCAAAGGTCTGTTAGGATAGTGATTCTTTAACTAAATAAAACACGAAACAAATAAAACTGCTGATTTTTAATATAATTCTATATACTTTGCATTAGAATAAGTTGTAAAATTTATATAAAGAAAGAAACAGAAAAATCAATTTCATGATAGCTTTATAAATAAGGGGAAAAGAAATGCATAATTAAAATAAGATAAACTCTCTCAATTTCTTCTGAAGTTATTACTTCAAAAATTAAATTGGAACATGGAAACTTGGATAAATGACAGGGCTCAAAAAACCGCCCATCCTCGGCGGTCAAAAATTCCTCGGGGACAACAAATTTCTCGAATCCAACGCCCGCGCGGACGGCCATTTGTCCGTTAATGTTCGTGACACACTTTCAATCTTTTTTATCTTACAAGAGTCTAGCGCCTCACTTCTAAAATGACCCTTTAATCTAGAAATACAGCAACATACAGTGCATGGTGGAATTAATGTTTTCTCTGTCTGGGAGCACTGCAGCGGTTGAAAGAGGCTTTTCAGCAATGAACTTACAAAAAAACACATTACATACTGGTCTTAAACAAGAGTTAAACGGAATTATGAACATCTACCTAAATGGAAAACCCCTTTCAGATTTCTGTGTGGAAGCCTCTGAAAATCATTGGCTTGATTGCGGAACTGGCAAACGTCATATTTGATTCATTTAAATAACGTAGAACCATTGAATAAATTGACATTCCAGGTAACTTGATCTTTGTCATTTAAATTATTTCCTAAAAGAAATAAATTATTTCATAAAAGAAATACTAGGTTTTGCTATTAGTAACCTAGTATTTCTTTTATTACTGTATAATGTAATCCTAGTATTTGTAATCCTAGTAACTACTAAATGTTAGTAATAAATGAGAGAAAATTATATTTTTATTTAGTTAGAAGCTACAGGTTAGTTTCAAAGGAGGACGGGTACATTGTTGGACAAGCCGTCCTCGGGGACGGGTAAAATGTCTGAGTTTTTTCGAACCCTGATAAATGATATTTATTCATTCATTTTAACTATATTATGGCAAATAAGGGTAAGTTTAAGAAAAAAGCTGTCATATTTTCATTCGCAGCATCAATCATTATTTAAGCAATTTTATGTTCCTAATTTCACTTTTTGAAATGGCAATCTTTATACTTTCGTTATCCTCTCCTGGCAAACAACGGGCATCATTTTTTTCCTCCAATTTATTTATTTTCAATTGTAGACAACTCAGTTAATTTTGCCCCCATTTCAATATTTATAAATACTGTGAATACGAATCGCAATGTGTGATTCTTAAATTGCTAAAATAAGATATGCGATGTGTATCACTTAATCATCGTGTGTAATTAATGAGTGGGTAATCACATAAATAAGAATTGAAGTAAATGATTTTTAAATAGACTGAAAACAAATCACGATGAACATCAAAGTTGAACATAAAATGTGGTTGCTGTGGGGATGCATTATGCGCGAGTGCCTGCTTTTGAACCAATATATATATTAGAATTACATTGGATAGAAAAATAAAGAAAGTGTTGCACAAATTTCTTGTTGAGGTCTTTTGATTTAAAAAAATGGAGAAAATCATCTAACTACAGAAAATTGGGAGAGAATAGCAAAATAAGGAAGTTTCTCCATAAAAATAAGAGTTGGCATGTATGAAATTATAAGGAAGGAAGAGAGAAAGGAGATTTTATCTATTTCTCTTACATGTAGTGCTTTTAAGGCACCAGAACAAAGATAATTGCTGCCAACAATGGAAGAAGACTATTACCATACTTGGCACACTGCGAAGAAGTGGTACACATTTCTTTATCTATTTTGTTTTTGTTTGAACAAAATTTCTTTTTTTTTCTCTAAATTTAGCATGATTTAAATTTAAAACAATTATTGTAAAATATTCCCTTCTTTGTAAAATATTCCAGATGTAAATTCAGCAGTGGGATATTTAGTTTTTTTGATCAACAATTTTATAAGGTTTTGGATCAGTCAAACAATTTATTTTTTAATTCTGAAACTGTTTAAAACAATGATTATGCTTTTTTTATACATTCAACCATTTCTAATTAGCTCAATTTAATAAACAAATCTTCGCAAGAATCATTTTGTGGAGAAGATTGGTTTTATGCTGGAATACATTATCTCATCCTTCAAGCTAATTTTTTTTCTTTTGGGGCATTTTTCTATGAAAACGCCTATTTAGATATGGGAAAAGATAGCTTAGATAGATTCATGAAACAACTCCTTTATTGAAAATTATATATTCATTTCATGCTATACACTACAGATATTCTATTTAAACTTTTTGTCAGTAAATATACTTTTTTATGTGTGAAATGTGTTGTAACATTATTAAAACATCAAGAGTAATAATGCCTGCTAAATAATTTGTAAAATATTTTATATTTAAGAACTGAACCACATTTATGTCAGACTTTTCAAAAACATTGATGTTGTCCTATACAGAAGAAAACAAAGCTATTTTATTTACCAAGCAAATTTAGAATATCAATGTTAGTAACTGTCTATCATTTATGCAAAATCTATAAAATTTACAGAGTTTATAATATTTAGGTAATTTAAATAGTAGTTAGGTAATTCAGAAGATCAAACTACACAAAATGTCCTATTTATTTTTATATCAACAAAAATTTTTTATCAAAATCAATTGACACTTTATGTTTCACAAATAAAAAACTAAATTTTTGAAAGTGTATCGATAAAATCATTTTTTATTGCTTTCTACACTAGCATAATAAAACATGTACAAATAGTCTAATTAGGTCTATCTAATGAAATAACATTTAATTTTATAAAGTAGAAGAGAATTAAGTAATTAAAATAACAACATTCTTTTTCCACAGGATGTTTGGATCAATAATTATAAAAGGTGCAGGTTTAAATATTTGATCAATTAGTTGTATATGTTTAATATATGATTAAAATATACATAGTTCTAAGAAATACAGTATTTTTACAAAATTATCATTATATTTCTTTTCATTATTAATTTTGATTGAGTTATATTTATGCTAAAAAATTTACTAGAATTTTAAAAGAAAACTATATGCTAAAAAAAGGATATGCTTGCACCATAACAATACAAAAATATTCACACAATACCAAAATAAATGTTTGGATAACATATTTGATAAAATAAAAAAGTTCTGACAAAATGGGAATCATCTTATTTAAGCATTCATTAACTTATTATTGAAAGGAATACAAAATAAAACTATAAAAATTCCAAGGTACCTCAGTAACTTTATTTTTAACAGAAGACATAATTTGATCCAAGCAATCCTCAAGTGTACCAGGTACTTCTTCATCTAAAGTCACAGGGATATTCATTACTTTACACATTGAACTAAGGTTACTATGCCAAAACCTTAACCTTGGAGAACGAGAATTAATGGTTTGCTGATTAGGTGAACTTGGGCAAATTAAGATAATGGCATTTCCAGGTAGTTTTTTCTGCAAATAAATAATTAAGGTCAAGATAAATATAAGAAAATCTTATGACAAATTATTCAATATCTTTTTTTAAAAAATCCTCTACTTCTGATTTCAAAAGGAAGTTATTATTTATGATTTGGAAGGAAAAAAAAAACCAATAAACCGTTTTTTCTTTTTATTAATAAAAATAGTTTTAAATTTAATAACAAAATATTAATAACTTTTTGCCCATAAAAGTAATAAAGCATAATCACTACACCTATTCGAAAAATATTGTTGAATTTTTTTTTTGTATAAATATGTAGTAAATTATTAATAACATGTAAGTTTAAATACTTAACTATAAATTTACTGTTTATATAATTAGCAATTTATATTTAATGATCATTGAGTTTTAATTACAAAAATGTCGCACTTGCTAGGCATCTTAATGTAAATTTTTTGTATGAGACAGTTATATCATAATTAACAGCAACTTGTATGAATTTACTAACTGGTTTGTGTTGACTCAAAACAGGAAGAACTGGATCCCATGGTTTTTTCAAATATTGAATAACAGTATCATTTGCAGCAAATCCAGTACAAGCTTGAAGAATTCTATCCACTAATAAAGGAACCTAGAAGAAAATACAAAAACTATATAAAAATATACTAAGTTACTATGTCAGGGGTAATTGTGAGACGAATTAAAAAATTCTGAAAATTTTGCATGCATAAAGTCAATATCAAATTATCTACCATAGATGTTTAAAATAATTTTTTAGGCTACGATTTTTAATTAAATTATCTATCAATAAAAAATATCACACCTTTAAAAAACTAATTTAAGAAAATATGAACTGGAATATTGGAATATTTAAAAACGTTTGAGCACAAATCGAAATATTTAAGTTTTAAATCGTGTAAATATGAGTTGTAATGTGTGCTTCTTAAACAATGTGTAACTTTTATATCAGGTAAATACGAAAACCAATGTTTGATATTAAAATTGTGTGAATATAAATCGAGATAGTAATGGATTCTGGCACGGTTTCAAAAACTCAAAATATCGAAAATCTGTCCAACCAAAAGGATCAAATTAGCGGCGGAATCACATGTATGTAAACAAGATTTAGTCACAATGTAAATTTTTGGATTGCAGAACTACATCAACAATTCGTCAGATTATGAGTTTTTGATTTACGGAAGCTCACGAACCAGTGGACTTGAGATATGCAAAAACTCACGTGCTCTCTACTTTTCAGTCTCAGAAAAGTAGTATAAAAAAAATTTTAAAAAAAAAAAAAACAGAATTCTGGGTATACTCAAAATACAATCACTCCTGCTATGTACAATAATTAGTTATTCAATTAGTTTTATGTCATGAAAAAAATTAACAAAAAAGAAATGAACATGAAAACTTACTTTTGCTCTTAATGTTTGTAGAATTTCCACATAAGATATCATTATGGAAACATCAGAGCTGAGTAGTTTTTTATGAAGCCATGACAAAAGTTCAATATTCTAGGGAAAGAAAAGATAGAAAAAAAATTAACAATATATAACATTACATCACAATGAGATTTTATTTTTAGAGAACTGAAGAAAATAAGATTATCTATGACAATGATCTAGATTTGTTATTATAAATTTAAAAATAAAATAAAAATATGTAAGAAAAGCAAAACAAATATGCATATTTTGTTAGTGATGCATGCTAGGTTTTTACTAAAAATACTAATATTACTGCATACTAATATCATAAAACATTTGTACACAAGGAAAACTGTACTTAGAAAATTTACATCATTTAAAAAAATTTCTTTTGTACTTACAACCCTTAATTGTTACAAAACTGAGTTATAGTTTCCATAAACAGTCAACTCACAAAGCATTCAGATTGGCTTTAATTTTATTTTAACAACTGAGTGCAATTTTAACAGAATACATAACAGCTTAGAGAATTTTCCAAAAAAAAAATTTTTTTTTCTTGCTGGGTAACTTATCAATTTAGGGGTTCAGCAATTTAATTCTAGACAAAAAGAGATAAACCTACAACAAAGACAAATGATCAGCTAAGTGAGATCAGGTTAAAAAGGTTACCTTTCTTTTATTAGGTAGAATATAATCAAATCTGGTTAATAGATAGAGACAGTTGGCCAACTTTATAATCTTTACTGTACTAATATTTCGGACACATCTACAGGGGTCTGTCCAGGCCGAATTCACTACTGTTTAGCGGTATTCAATTTTGGATAAAACGATAGTTTCACAAATTCAACTTTAAGAAAAACAGTAGTTTCACAAAATACTTTTTCTTAAAATTTTATTTCTGTATCCCTTAAGAAACGATAAATCTATATTTTTACCATGTTTTTGTGTTGATTTTTTAATATAATTTTTAATTTTTCACAAATTATGTGAAAATTTTCATAAAATAGGTTCCTTTCAGAAAAACCTAGACAGACCCCTGATCTATACACTAATTATTATTTTGTTTTCGATGATTCAAAGTGCAACAAAGGGAAATAATTATTACAAAGCACATTCTGAAGCAAATATTCATAATTTCATTAAATACAAAAGCGAACATCAGAAGTGCCTGTGCTGTCATGCTAAATGATCAAGTTATAAAAGTTTGCTTTCTGCTATTAAGTAAAATACAATCACTTCTGGATAACAGAAAGCAACTTAGACAGGTGGTCAACTTTACACTGAATTAGTGTTTTAGACATTTAGACATATACATCTACCAATAATCTAGATTTGATTTTTTTTTTTTTTTTTTTTTGATGGCCTAAAGTGTAATAGAACTACATAGAAATTAAAGAATAAATTTTAAAATTCTATTTGTTATGAACTGTTTGCTAAGGTGGAGCAAAGTGGGTATATGGTTATGCAAGTGTTGTATGATAGGGATAATATTATTTTTTTTTATATTCCGGTAACAACTTTAGAAAACACATCATACTCTATATTTTATAATGAAACAGCTAACAAAAATAATTTTATTGTTTGATTATAGGTCCTACATAGTAATTTTAACGCTGAAAGCGACATTTCCTTTTTTAAAGAGTAAGTGATATGGGGAAATAGCAATATAACAGACATAGCATACAATTAAAAAAATTATCAAAATAGCATAATGGTACAAATTAGTAAGCATAAAGATATCAATGAGTTTTCAAGCAAGTTTCTGCCTTCATTGGCAGATATTTTTTATGAAAAATTAAATGGTGTCATTAAAACAACTAAATTGAATAAAATACACGTGTGTAATAAAAGTAAAAATACTTTAAATTATCACTATAGATAATAATTTTTACATTCTCATTTACATTTCAAATAAACCAAAAACTAATATGGTTTTCTTGCCTTTTGTTGAAATTGTGTAGAGTTCCGGAAAATATACTGCATCTGAAGTGAAACCTAATTTTGACAGTCACGAGCATTATCTCATTAATTTATTAATACTAAGAAGAAGGGGAAAAAAAACAATTTTTCAGCATTAATTTCTTTTAAATTTAATCAAGATACATTTAATTAAGAGCATTTTTATTTCTAAAATAATTCCATATGTTTTATGTGATACATTACACTAATTTTAGAACTATAAAAACATGCTCTTTGAATGCATTACTGTAAGAAGAACAAAAATAGATATGTCATGCTTCATATTTAATCTATATAAATCCAATATATATAAAATGCTTTAGAGTTTTCAGTAAAACAAATTTTATGGCTTAGTTTTAGAGTCTTCTTTAAAAAAAAAGGCTTACGTCAGGTATGATACATCTGAAGTATTCATGCTAAGTGATCATGTTAAAAAGGTTTGCTTTCTTTTATTAGGGAAAATATAATCAGTTCTTCGTAATAGAAGACACCTTAGGCAGGTTGTTAACTTTTCACTGCACTAATATTTCGGACACATGCATCTATCAATTACTTCGATTTTTTGTTCTTAATTACCCGAAGTGTAACTAAGAGAAGTAATCATTACAAAACATATTCTGAAGTATATATTCCTAAATTCAATAAATACAAAAGCTTGTATCAGAAAGTATGATATATCTAGGTGTTTATGATATATTGTCTGTTTAATTATATTCCAAGTAATTCTAATGAAGGTAAAATAAAGCAAAGACTATGTTTTTTAGAAATAAGTCTGCCTGAAATGTTTATATATTAACATTCTTTGTACCAAACAAATTTAACATATTCTGCAAAATAAATGATAGTTCAGAACAGTAAAATACATTATAATAAATAGGAGAAAAAAAAGTTTTTTTCTCTGTAGTCAGATTTAGCAAGTTTTTTCGAGAATTTTTAAAATAATTGGAGGTGGAAACTGACTAATAAAAGTGATAACAATAATAAGTAATAATTAAGATATAAGGAATAATATGTCTTCCAGCGCACCTGTTATAAAATGAAATAATATGGTTATACAGAACCTAATATCAATTCATCAGATGGCAAGGCATTTTCTCCTAACTGTAAGACAATGAGATATTTGAAAATAACAATAATTAATCCCAATATTTAGACAAGTGCCACAATTGAAACAAATTTCTCCAGGCATCACTTTTTTAAAAAAAAATTTAAGATATGTAATCAAATTAAACGAAATTTTTAAAAAATCTGAAAATGCTTTAGTAACAGTTGCTATACTAACCCAAAATACCATTCCAAACATCTGTCTCAATTGTCTTGATGTTTTATCCGTAGCAATCCTTCGTTTTAGTGGTTCATCTACTGTTCCTCTAAATGTTAGTTTAGCTAGTCTATCTGAATTCACAATGCTAATAACTTGCTGATACAGTTTCTTTTGATGAGGATCACAGCTATCCCTAGAAAATTTCGAAATATATTAGCAGGAGAATAAATTTTTTAAATGGTACGAACAAATATATTAAATGTCATGAAACATCTGAATGAATTCAAAGTTTTACAATTTAAACGATAGTAAAAAGCAAAATCCAAATGGTAGCATAAAATTCATGTCATTATCAATCCAAAAGTACAAATGTGGGTAAGAATTACCAACAGTCAAGAACTGATAATCCAAGAACCCATAGTCCAGCAGCACCTACAGTTTAGCACTAGAAGGATGTCTGTTGAGAAGAGAGAAAGAAAAAAAATTTCTTTGTTCTGATTGATGAGGACATCAGCGCCACATGATCAGTATGTGGTGTTTTGATTCAGTTCCCTTATTGACAGATTGTTCTTGGGAGTGAATGGTTAGGTGAAGCGCATCAGTCGAGAAGTAAGAAATAGGAGGGAAAAACAGTCTCATTGCTCTTATAAATATATTCATAAGGTTATTATGAGTATCATATAATCGGCACAATATGTTTTACTTCCATTCCCTCTCCAACAGAATTCTCTGGAGTTGATTGGTGGGTGAAGCCCATTAGTTAAGAATGGAAAAAATTTCTTGCCGTTCTTATTGATGGGGTGAACAGCATCACATGATTCTTTATCTTCTTCTATAAATTTCTTTCATTTTAATATAATTTTGCTTTTGGCTCTCACAAAAATATAACTTTTTATTTGTTGGAACATTACAATTTTAGAAAGGACAGAATTTTGTGAAAGAATAGTTATCAGAGTTTAGAATTTTGTGAAGAAACTGCAGTTCAGTCAAATTTTAGGAAGTATACATTATATTTTAAAGACGGGCTTGTAAAATTGTCAAGTTATTTTTCTAAAGTCTTGAAATATTATTATGAACATTAGCTCCAAGAGAATACAGAAGAGAAAAAATCAAACTTGACACACACACTAAAATAAAAATAATATGTGGAAAAAAAATTTTTAGAAAGAAATTTTTAATCATACAATGTCAACACGCAGAGTTAATTCTAGGTGGGGTTTGCAGGACGGGGCGACCCATTTGCCCTTTGAATAAAAACATTTTGATATACGTGCCCAAAGAATCTGAACACGCACCCTGACATACTAAAACGGGTGGTGGAACAGCCTATTAGCACCGATCTTCTGGTGAATACACGTGGTTTCCTAATTATTTTTTCGGCAGAAATAAGTTTCGTTTTGGCCTTAATTAATAAAATTTCCTGACCATTTATCGACGATTTTTCAAATTCCGATATATTTAATACATTATTACAACTTGCATATTTTGAACTTGAGAGTTATCACTTTTTTGATTTACAGTGCTCGATTTGTGACAATTCCATCGTAATTTCACGACGTTTGATGATAATTTTTTTGGAAGCTATTTATAATTTTTTCGCCCATTTTCACATGGTTTATTAAATTTTATATTTATAATACTATGTTATTACGTCCGTCAAAATTGCAACTAGCAGTGTTTTCACTACAGCACGAGAATCTCGCATATTTTTTTATTTTCTCGCATTAAAAAATGATTACTGCGAGAAATTCGCGCATTCTATAAATCAATTTCAAAATTCGCGAATTTCTTGCATTTTGGAAAAAGCTTCGAATTACGCCATTTTGAACAAAATCCGTTTCACTTTTCTTCCTGGATCTTTCATTATTTTCAACATCTGCCCCATTATCTAGCTTCCCTATTTACCAGTATTGTTCAGAACCTTTTCGAACAACAGAACACAACCACGGAACCCCTTTCAGAACACATTTCTCTGCAACCACGTGTTTACCGTAGGTAAGGTTTCTTCATGTAAGACGTTCAAATTTTTTATGCACTTATGTAAGATGGACAAATACCTTGTAAAGGCAAAATCTTCTATGATGATGCACCAAAAATATTCAATGCTTTAAAAAATAGAAGACGTTAAAAATGTATTATAATTAAAAAAAAGAGTTTTTTTCAAGAGTTTTTGTGTTTTTTTAGTTTTTAGAAACCTCACTTAACTTTTTGAAATCTCACCATGTTTTTGAGAAAGGGTGAGAAATTCTCACCCATTTTTTTTTCAATGATGAAAACACTGAACTAGGGTTATCTCTACTTATACGTTTGATTCGTGATGATTTTATCATAATTTCACTGCGTTTGCTGATGTTTTTTCAGAAGTTAGTAACTTCTTTTTTGGCCTCTCTTACATGGACCTTCAAATTCTGATATGTTTAATACGATATTATCAAAACGTTCGCAATTCAAATTTGAGTTATCGTTATTTGATGCGATAGATTTGTGATGATTCTATCACAATTTCTCGTCGCTTCATGATAAATTTTTCGGCAGTTATATATCATTTTATCAACCCTCTTCACATGGTTTTTCAAATTTGATATTTTTAATACGATCCGATGTTCGAATTTGATTTATCAGTATTTAATGCGCCCGATTTGTGACAATTTCAGCGTAATTTTACGTCGTTTAATGATTCATTTATTCAAAAGTTGGCATTTTTTTCTTCATTTTTTTCCCATATGAATTTTCGAGTATTTAATGTGCTCGATTTGTGACAATTCAACTGCACTTTTACGTCGTTTGATGTTAATTTTTCGCATGGAAATTTTTTAAATATGATAGAAAATCTTTTTAATATGATGTTGTTATGACATACGAATTTTGAATTTGCGTTATCACTATTTAATATGTTCAATCTCTGATGATTCTATTGCAATTTCATGTCGTTTGATAATGTTTACTATGGTATGATTTATGGAAAATATTAATCATTTTTAGTCTCTTTAACATGCTTTGTCAAATATCAATATGCTTAATACGCTGTTCGAATTTGAGATATCACTATTTAATGCGTTCGTTTCATGACAATTCTATCACAATTCAACACAATTTTTGATAGGTGTTATGGCAGTTATTTATCACTTTATCGACCCCTCTCGAATGAACACTACCTAATAAATTTAAAAAACTAATTAATATAAAATACTTATTGATTTAGTATTTTAATTAATAAGTAATAATACTTAGTCAATTAAATCTTTTATTTATTTATTTTTTTAATGTAGCAGGGTATTTTTTACTGAAACTTTTCTTCTACTGTACTTGTTTACTGAAAATATCCACAACTGCAATTTTGCACTGTAATATGGGATCAAGCTTTTATCCAGTNTGCGTTATCACTATTTAATATGTTCAATCTCTGATGATTCTATTGCAATTTCATGTCGTTTGATAATGTTTACTATGGTATGATTTATGGAAAATATTAATCATTTTTAGTCTCTTTAACATGCTTTGTCAAATATCAATATGCTTAATACGCTGTTCGAATTTGAGATATCACTATTTAATGCGTTCGTTTCATGACAATTCTATCACAATTCAACACGATTTTTGATAGATGTTATGGCAGTTATTTATCACTTTATCGGCCCCTCTCGAATGAACACTACCTAACAAATTTAAAAAACAAATTAATATAAAATACTTATTGATTTAGTATTTTAATAAATAAGTAATAATACTTAGTCAATTAAATTTCTGAAGCGACGAGAAATTGTGATAGAATCATCACAAATCTATCGCATCAAATAGTGATAACTCAAATGGTGAAAGAACTGGCTCATCACAAGTTTCTATATCAATTTCTTCATTTTCATTTCTAAAAAAAAAAGGCAATGACTTATTTATGAAATTTTTAATTCCATATGTGACGCAATATCCATGTCATATAATTTTAGGTCTGAGTTCAGTTAATTAAAAAGTAAAATTAAATATTTTATTTATCTATCATAATATTATTTTTAAATAACTGTAGTATAAAGAACTTAGGTATTCTATTAAATCAAAATATGCTAATAGGAAAAGATTACAAAAAAAATGAATGTAATAAATAATATAAAACAGTGAAAATAATAAAACAATTATTAACTTACAAGTCTAATTCTTCTGGTTTACGTTCAACGTCAGAAAAATGAGCAGAAAACAGCAAATTCCTTTCTAATTCATCAATAACTTTTCTTGTACTCATGTTATCAAATGGTGAAGTAACTGGCTCATCACAAGTTTCTATGTCAATTTCTTCATTTTCATTTCTAAAAAAAAGGCAATGACTTATTTATGAAATTTTTAATTCCATATGTGCACGCAATGCTCATTAACAAAGTTTACAAATATGTGTGTATATACATATATATATATCCAGCACAACAAACAAAAAAAATAGGTTAGTTTACACGACTAAAACTTTTGTAAGCACAAAGGATCTAAGACTTGGTTAGCAAGTAATAGAGCTTCATTAAAGAAATCAAACACGCATATCAGAAAGGGTAAAAATATATTCAACCAAAAGTACCTTGTCTAAAATTAAACTATGCAAAAGTATGCATCATCATATGAAAGCTATATCAGGGGTCTTGCCAAAAATTTTGTGAAAGGTCCGTTTTTGTAAAATTGTGAAAAAATTACTCGTAATTTGGGAATTTAAAATAAACGTTAAGTCACATTCTTCAAACCAGGGTCCGCTTTTGTGAATTTGAGCAAATAGGGTCCGTTATGGCAAAAAAACTTTTCCAAGGAGTTTTTAAATTGTAAAGACATACAAGATTATGCTCAACACTGTAATATTATAATTAAAAAAATTAAATTTTAAAAAATAAACAGCAATTGCTGCTACTATTTTAGAGATGCAACATACAAATATTTGGTATTTACTGCCTATACTGCTAAACGCAGAATATTCATTCCGAACGAATAAAGGAAGGAGCTTCTGCCGAAGACAAAACATACTTCAATTGCATTTGTCTTTCTTTCCCCGCACCCTTCCTGAGAAGGATTTATTCGATTAGCAAAACAATAATGAAGATAAACAAATTTGTGAAGGGTCCGATTAAAAGATAAATTATTTTGAGAAGGGTCCGTTTTTAAGTTAAAATATTTTGTGATGGGTCCGTTTTTAGGAAAAGATATTTTGTGAAGGGTCGTTAACGGACCCAAATTTCTTCTAAACAGACCCCTGAATAGGGTGACTTAGTCCGAACAATTTAACAAAATCATACTCTGACAGTAGGGAGTTTTAAACTTTACAAAAGAGCTCTATATATAATTAACATACATGTTATAAGAAGGATGGGGATATCTTTGAAGTCCTTTCATGAAAATCAAACGAGCAGGCTTAGTACGATGAGAATCTGGATGAGCATTCCATGGTTTAACATAATTATGATCAATTATTAGGGTTTCTTTTTCTTGCCCGGATACTTTTCTTAAATATTGTTCCACAGACATATATTTAATTTCAAAAGACATTTTTTGCACGATCACAGAACAAAGAGTTCAAATCAACAAAGTAACAGAGTGAATATAAATAAATAAAAAGCAATTCAATCTCATCAAAATGTTCATATTAATTATTTTTTTTATAAGACTATTTCAGAGAAACATAAATACTGAGTTTAACGGTAATGAATCTTCTAAAAAGTTACTACGCATTGTAAAAGTTGGTGAGGCTTATTTGTTTTCATTTAAACTTGTTTGGAAGATAATATTCTTTCTTGCTCTGCTTGTAATCTTTATACATTTATCAATTTCTAAACACTGATTTAGTTTGCTTATAGCTTACAGCAAAATAATTTAAGAGCCCTTCTTGCTACATTCAATTTTTTCTGCATGCATCGTGATTGGAGAAATTCTTGAAAAATCACCAATCGGGTCTTCATTAAAAAATGGAGACAGTGAAAATGGTCCTTACATGGTCGACAGCGAAAAAATGATTGACTAGTTTTTCACAGGATTCTTACTCGAAAACGCCGTTTATTGAGCGACGTCCTCAGGCTTATTTTACTTTTTGCTTATTTCGCTAAAACTCGGGAACTAGTAACAGAATAAAAATTGCACACGATTATGAAAAGTGTCCAAAACAGAACTTTATGGAAGGAAGAAATTTTTATTATTTGCTTTACAAATGATCGGAACAATTCTTTTAAAATAATGCAAATAACAAATAAACAACAAGGACAATTAATAAATTCAATAATAATAAATTATTTTTTGAATGGAATTATTTTTGGCTAAATTAGTTTGATTATTGGTGTACGGTCCAGTGCAGTGTTGCCAGATTGGGCTACAAGTAGCGGATTGGGCTACTTTTAAAAGTCCCCGCTACTGAAAATTGAATTTTCGCTACTTGCTACTTTTTGGGCTACTTATTATTTTTCGAACGCTACAAATCTTAAATATGCGCTACTTTTTTTCCTTACTGAAATATATATATATTTTTTAATTTTTTCCCTTCCCATTATAAAATGATTCTGAAAGTTTGCAGCTTCTTTACCATTTTTAAAAAGGACATTTTTGTTGTTGTTGTTGAAAACGTTCTCGCTTCAGTTTTGGATTCTTGATATGTTTTACTGATGGAGTCTATAATCTTTCCATGTTTATGTTTCAAATCGTAGACTCGGGAAATCGCAAAGATATATATGGAAAAATGCACGGAGAGTATGATGGGGAAAATGTTTTTTAACTCCAACTATTATTAATCGTTTATCTTCTGGAGAAAAAAAATCACGTTACTCGCTTTGAAACTCAGAAAAATTAAATCCAAAGTCATTTTACCTGATGAATGAAAATAGTTGTTGTGAATGACAATGAGTTTCCAAAAAATATCGTACTGTTAAATGCTTTTTAGTGAATTCATTTCACTTTTGTAAATCACGATCTATTCACAGTTGCACGAAAAATAGGAAAATTTTTATATCTCTCTAGAGCAGGGATGGGCAAACTACGGCCCGCGGGCCAACTGTGGCCCG